>NC_065919.1:41469413-41491905 GCF_024586455.1 Bactrocera neohumeralis
GACGAAGTATGCGCAAAAGTCCGCATACATTGCATTAAATTTATCTGTAGCAGAATTAATTTCCATTTGTAACTTGCTACAACTGAGCTGCAAACAGGAAAATGTACAGTTTCGTCTTTCCTACAAAAAGGGAATTTGCTCGGTCCCAAAAATAACGAAGAAGACGATAATGACGACGATGAAAATGACGACGAAGAAAAAACGACGATTGCGAAGGTGAATACAGCGGTGAGATAGCAGCAAGCAACATAAACGACGATAGAAGCAGAAATTGCGGCGAATTGGCAGACAAATGTACAAATCATCAATATAATCCAATTAGAACAAGTAAGGAAGGGCTAAGTTCGGGCGTCACCGAACATTTTATACCCTCGCATGATAAAGTGATAATCGAGATTTCATTATCCGTCATTTTTACATATTTTTTATTTTGCTGTAAAATTAATTAGATTAGTAGTTCCTGAGATATGGTTTTTGGTCCATAAGTGGGCGACGCCACGCCCATTTTCAATTTAAAAAAAAGCCTGGGTGCAACTTCCTTCTGCCATTTCTTCCGTAAAATTTAGTGTTTCTGACGTTTTTTGTTAGTCGGTTAACGCACTTTTAGTGATTTTCAACATAACCTTTGTATGGGAGGTGGGCGTGGTTATTATCCGATTTCTTCCATTTTTGAACTGTATATGGAAATGCCTGAAGGAAACGACTCTATAGAATTGGGTTGACATAGCTGTAGTAGTTTGGGAGGTGGGCGTGGTTATTATCCGATTTCTTCCATTTTTGAACTGTATATGGAAATGCCTGAAAGAAATGACTCTATAGAGTTTGGTTGACATAGCTATAGTAGTTTCCGAGATATGTACAAAAAACTTAATAGGAGGCGGGGCCACGCTCACTTTTCAAAAAAATTACGTCCAAATATGCCCCTCCCTAATGCGATCCTTTGTGCAAATTTCACTTTAATATCTTTATTTATGGCTTAGTTATGACACTTTATAGATTTTCGGTTTTCGCCATTTTGTGGGCGTGGCAGTGGGCCGATTTTGCCCATCTTCGAACTTAACCTTTTTATAGAGCCAGGAAATACGTGTACCAAGTTTCATCATGATATCTCAATTTTTACTCAAGTTACAGCTTGCACGGACGGACAGACGGACGGACGGACAAACAGACATCCGGATTTCAACTTTACTCGTCACCCTGATCACTTTGATATACATAACCCTATATCTGACTCTTTTAGTTTTAGGACTTACAAACAACCGTTATGTGAACAAAACTATAATACTCTCCTTAGCAACTTTGTTGCGAGAGTATAAAAAAGATCTATGTACGAGAGTAGCTAGATGGATAGTGTTGTTGCAAGAGTAAGACTACGATATCGAACGCCGTTCTGGTTCAAGTATGAAGCACGTAGATGCATTGAGCAGATTTCCGATTTTAACAATTACCATAGATGACGTCACAAGATGAGGAACTGCGACTAGTAAAGAAATTTTGCAAGAAAAAGAAAGTTATGAAGATTACTTTATGAAGGGTGACATTTTATATAAATTAGTAAACGACTGCGAGTTATTAGTCATACCCAAACGCATGCAAAGAAAAATTATGCGACGAGCCCACGAAAAGGGTATTTCGCTTTAGCAAAAACCAAAGATATTATATCCAAAAAATTCTATTTTCCAAACTGAATGAAAAAATGCAAAAGTGTATTTCACATTGCGTTCAATGCATCGTTGCCAAACGCAAAAGAGGAAAACAAGACGGCGAGTTACATCCATTGCATAAAATAGATACTCCATTACATACGTATCACATAGATCATTAGGGACCGTTAGAATCTACGAGGAAAATGTATAAATACTATATATAGTATATTCGCAGTAATCGACGCATTTACAAAATTTTCTTGGTTATATCCTACCAAATCAACATCAGCAAAAGAGGTCATCAGTAAGCTAAAGACACAAAGCATCAATTTTGGTAATCCAGTTAAAATTATCTCTGACAGAGATTCGGCATTCACGTCTGACGAATTTAAAGAATACTGTCGATCAGGAAACATAAAACACGTTAAGATAATCATACAATCTGCGACGAAAAAAAGCTCATAATTACAAACTAAAAGTGCTTAGATCCCTATCGAATTACTAACGTAAAACCGAGCAACACTTATGATGTCCCAAAACTGGGTAACGGCGAAGATCCAAAAACAACAACAACGTGCGCAGAATTTATGAAAGAATGGCTTAATACATTTGATGACGACGATTCTACTTAGTTATTCGAGACGAATATCACGAATGATGACCGGTATGTGCGAATGTAACGATATGGCAGCACAAAAGAAGCAAGACGAGTAAAAAGTATACAACGTGCAGCAAGACAGAGCTGAATTAATTTTAATATAAATCGTTTTTCTTTTCTATTCTTGAAATCAATAGTTTTTTAATAAACCACATTATTAATTTGTTAAATATAATTAATCTTGTTCACATAATTGATTTTGTCCACACTACTTACTTAGCTGAAGTCAATATTGATTTCAGATCATTATCATTGAACAGAGTTATGAGAATAAGGAAAACAAACATAATAAAAATTATTCCAGTGCTCCAATCATTTGAGCACTTGCAAGTAAATTGACACCATATGCAAGCTTAGTGAACATATAGTAAATCAAATAAATACGAGTAAAACCAATAAATTATAATGCACAGCTGAACAATTGCTAAGTGCACACTCTGTGGTATCCTGCATACAAAAGACACATAATTCACTCAATTGAGTATATAAACTAAGTAGTTTAATGTTATTTACTAATATATCCTTTCAAATACTTGTAAGTACCAAATGTGTGCAAATAGATTAAAGTTTCTGGAATTCTGTTTTCTAAACCCTTCCAAATTTTGCCTTAGAGTATAAAAGTTTCATTCATCTAACAGTTGTATGTATCACCAAAAAATTAATATATATGTACATACATATTTACTATAAATAATCAGAATGACGAAACGGCTTGAATTTCGGGTGACCGTCTGTCTGTCCGTCCGTCCGTCCATGCATGCTATAACTAGTAAACATTGAGACATAATGATATGAAACTTAGTACATACATACATAGATATGTTTCTTGGCAAAACAGGAAAGACGAGTGCGTAGGTGGGCCAAATCGGACCCTATCACGTCCACGAAACGCCAAAGAGGAAAACTTATAAAACCCATAATTAAGCACTAAACTAAGCTATACGACTGTAATTTGACACAGAGGATAGCAGTAGCAAAAACTGCGCTAAAACTTTTGAAAAAGTGGGCGCGGCCCCGCCCCTAATAGGATTAATGTTCAAACCATTCAAACTAAAATAAAAAGATGTTCATTGGAAATCAAATAATTAGATAAAACTTTGAACGAATAGTGCCTTTGAAGTATACCATCTTATGATCCAAAATTGTCCAAATCGAACTAAGATTATATAATTTTAATACATACAAAATCTTTTCCTGATAATTTTATAACTATGTGTCAAAAATTGGTAGAATCGGTTCAATATACCCCCCGTATATCTAATACTTTCGAACTTCCGGCTGACTTTGCTCCATACGATTGGTGATAGTATAAGGTGTGTTCCAAAGCAAACAGGATTTTTTGAATCTTGCGCCCCCTGGAGGCGCCATCTTTATGGCGTTAGAATCTGCTATCTTTATCGATTTTACAGTGAGAATTTCATGACATTTCATAGATTGGAAGTGAAGTTTTGGCGTTTTAAGTGTGAGTATGTTTGTGTTATCGGTGCGAAAATGAGCTTCGAACAAAGAGCCAACATTAAATTTTGATTTAAAATTGGTAAAACTTTTACCGAAACATTTCAATTGATGACACAAGTTTATGGCGATGATTGCCTATCCCGTGGCAGAGTGCATGAGTGGTTTCAATGTCTTAAAAGTGGTCGTGAGGGCATAAGTGTCGATCAACATGTGGGCCAATCAAAATCCGTGATCACCGGGAATTCCATCGAAACTGTGCGTGAATTCATCAAAAATCAGCCGAAATCATCATTGAAATTCATGGAAATGGAATTGAACATCTCAAAAACATCGATTTATCGCATTTTGACCGAACATTGGGGCTTACGAAAGGTGTGTGCACGGTTTGTTCCGCACAAATTGACTGATGACCAAAAATTGCTCATTGCCAAAACACTCGTTCGACATGCTTTCAGACCGTGCAAAAAGCTGTATTGAAGCAGAAGGAGACTATTTTCAATAAAATAAATTTATTTTGCTGAAAAAACCATTTGTTCTGTTTTTTTTAAGGGTCCTGTTTACTTTGGAACACACCTTATATTGTATGTTGTCTGCCTGCCGCTTTTTCTTATCACATTAATAAGCCGACCGAAATGTTGACATAATATCATTTACGTTAAAGTTAATCGCGCAACTGTACCCGTACGCACTTTCTATATGATATGAAATATTATATTATATTCTCTTAAGGCATATTATTATACAGAACTTTTGTAATGTTTCCGTAAGTGCTAGATGTAAGCGTAGTTTTAATATCAAGTCCACAATGCATCAAATTTTCATTTGAATTAACCTTGGGTAAGTAATTTTTTGTAATCAATTAAAAAGAAATTTACTATTTAAAAATATGATAAGTGCAATTTTGTATAAAAAATTAGATTTTCTGATTTAAAGGAAATGTTGTACTCCACTTTTGTTTTCAATAAAAAATATTGAGACCAACATAAAGAAAGTGGATGTACTATATAAAGGCATTTAAGAAACAAGGATTTACTATACATTCTTTTTATACTCTCGCAACAAAGTTGCTAAAGAGAGTATTATAGTTTTGTTCACATAACGGTTGTTTGTAAGTCCTAAAACTAAAAGAGTCAGATATAGGGTTATGTATACCAAAGTGATCAGGATGACGAGTAGAGTTGAAATCCGGATGTCTGTCTGTCCGTCCGTCCGTCTGTCCGTCCGTCTGTCTGTCCGTCCGTTTGTCCGTCCGTCTGTCCGTCCGTCCGTGCAAGCTGTAACTTGAGTAACAATTGAGATATCATGATGAAACTTAGTACACGTATTTCTTGGCTCCAAAAGAAGGTTAAGTTCGAAGATGGGCAAAATCGGCCCACCGCCACGCCAACAAAATGGCGAAAACCGAAAACCTATAAAGTGTCATAACTAAGCCATAAATAAAGATATTAAAGTGAAATTTGGCACAAAGGATCGCATTAGGGAGGGGCATATTTCGAAGTAATTTTTTTGGAAAAGTGGGCGTGGCCCCGCCAAGTTTTTTGTACATACCATATACAGTTGAAAAATGGAAGAAATCGGATAATAACCACGCCCACCTCCCATACAAAGGTTACGTTGAAGATCACTAAAAGTGCGTTAACCGACTAACAAAAAACATCCGAAACACTAAATTTTACGCAAGAAGTGGCAGAAGGAAGCTGCACCCAGGCTTTTTTTAAAAATTCAATACGGGGGTGGCGCCGCCCACTTAAGGACCAAACACCATATCTCAGGAACTACTAGACCGATTTCAATGCAATATATCGGTATATAATATTTTCTTAACACCCTGATGACATGTACGAAATATGGGTGAAATCGGTTCACAAGCACGCCTTCTTCCAATATAACGCTATTTTGAATTCCATTTGATGCCTTCTTTATATAATAAATACATTAGGAACCAATGATGATAGCGGAATAAAACTTTACACAAATACGGTATTTGATAAATATGTAAATGACGGATAATGAAATCTCGATTATCACTTTATCATGCGAGAGTATAATATGTTCGGTGACACCCGAACTTAGCCTACCTTACTTGTTTTATTTTTGAAGTTATACTTCTTATACGAGTTCGGAAAAGGTTGCGATAGATTGAGGTTGCGCAACCTTGCTCAATATGAATCTACGCAACCTTGTCTGCGAAGATGTTCGAGCAGCAAGCGAAGCGGTGAAAATCGGCGATCGTTTGTTGGTTTCTTTCGGCACCGCTCGGCTTTTCTACCAACAACAAAATGTTGCAATGCTTATGCTGTTGTTGTTTTTGTAGAACAATGTTTCAATTTTTGGTTTGTGACATACTCAATTAAAAATAAATTCTGTTGGGATTCGAACCTATGTGCTCGTCGTAACTTTTCAAGCGCTTACCACCATCACCAACATTGATACTTGTATTGCGTTGTCCTAATTATGGTTGGGTTATGCATGAAAGAAATATACAATGGATCGCCGATTGTTACCTCTTTCCTTGCTGCTGCTGCGCATATGTATGTTTGTTTGCTTGTGCATTATTGAAGTTATGCGTCCTTTTCTTTCGTTTGTCTTTCATTTCTGCGAATTCTCAACTATTTTGCGTATAAATTGGTTGAAATACTCTGCATTCGCCGTTGAAAAATTAAGGCTATACTTTACAGGATCATTTCTGTAGCTAGTCTTCATTTAAATTTTTTGGAAATCGACCCGCGATGACGAGGTATATCGTTTTATCTGACAGCGTGAGGTTTATGAACTTCATTTCTAATATTGTGTTGTAGCATATTAGAAATGATGTTTCTTCGAAAATCGCTCGCTTACAACGGATAAAACGACTTCTGAGTGGTGATTTTAATGAATAAATTCCAAGGTTTTACGCAAAAATAATGCGGTCAATAAGTACAGTACGCTTATGTATGCTTGCGCATTATTTTTGTTTCGTTTGTCTTTCATTTTTGCGAATTCTCAAATATTTTATGTGACTTTATTTCATTCGTCTCTCTTTTTTTTTGTGCGAATTCTTTGAATTTCTGAACGCGCACATGCGTATACATACATTCATATGAGCATGTGCAGATACACAAGATAGGATAGAAAGATGTATGCCTTTTAACATCGTATACTATACTAATAAATATTTTTCGTACTAATAGAAATTAAATTTATCACACCAATATTATGTATATGTATATTAGGTGTATTGCTGTGATAAATTCAATTTCTATTAGTAAGAAAAATATTTATTAGTATAGTATTACGATGTTAAAATGCAAAAAAGTCCATCGAGATTCGAACCTGCGTTCACATTGTGACTTTTTATGTGCTTACCACCAACACCACTATTGACACTTTCGTGGCGTTGTCTTAAGTATGGTTTGGTTATGCATGTAAGAAATATACGATGGTTCAAATAATTTTGTTTAAGTATAGAAATATGCTTTTGTAGAACATTTGCTTTCGCAAACATACAGACAAATGTGCAAACGACATAATATATGTATGATTGTTTCGCATTTTGCTTCTACGCCGGTCAAATTTCTATACAAAAATCGACTGAAATGCATGAGAAAATAAAATGGACAACTAGGGCAAATAATTTTAAAAAAATTTATTGATAATTAAATATAACTGAAAATACATGTTAATTTACTTAAATTTATTTAAATTTATTAAAAAACTTATTTAAATTTATTAAGAAACTTATTTAAATTTATTGAAAAACTGCAAAGAAAATTCATTTTACTTTGGCCCAGTATTGTGCGCAATACAAATGAAACGTCAATAATGAATACAAGAAATTGACTAAACACCATGATATAAGATATAAAAATTATATTATGACAACCCAATTCGAAGAGTACAAAAGAGAGATGGTTACGCTGCATATTCCCTTCCGCAACGAAGAGACAGAACTAGTTTCCGAGTCAAAATTCCTTCATTTAGACTTTGCTTTATAAAATGTGCATAATGAATTTAAATGTTCTAGTTTTCTTTCATACAAAATGATATGCATTTCTGAATATCACTAAGAAGTATAACTTCTTCCGCGCGTAGGGACTCCACGCACCTTTTTTAAATAATTTCATCCGATAGACTTAAAATACCGAAGTTCAAAATGCCGAGACATTATAATACCGACATGCAGCTAAATCAAAATAACGACAAACCAAAATGCCGACAAATCAGAACACCGAAAAATCAAAATACCGACAAACCAAAATGCCGACATGTGAAAAATAATTTACCTTATCCGCTCTTATTGCCATCGAAGCACAGAAAGAGAATTCTACTGATTAAGAGTTATGATCCTTAGCGTGTTCGTAGCCGAAGGCCGCAGGGTCTCGGACGAACAGCGCCTTTCTTGATTTGTCGGTATTTTGACCGTCGGAATTCTAAATTTCGAGATTTTGATTATTAGCATTACGGTGTACACCCTAATTTCATACATATTTCACAACTTTGAAGGTTGTGACATACAATATTTTACTTCGCCTGCGGAAAAAATAGGAAACCAATTACAATTATTCTAATTAAATTCATTGCAGAATCCTATCAGTTTTGAAACTAAAAGACAAAAGCACAACAATTCTCGATTTGACAGCTTCCAATTTTTTAATATTGCTAACATTGAAACTATAATTTTTATTGTAATGTATTTATTTATATTATTTATGGGTGGACATTTCATTTTAACTTTTAACGGATACTCTAACCTGAAAATGATATTCATGCTGAAACCAATAACAAGCCTTTCTAATAAAATTTTAAACTCTGAAATCAGCCTTTAATTCGTTTAAAAAGGAGGAATCCTACAAACATATTTACTTGTATGTACATGGTATTTAAATATTATTTATGCGTAAATAAAATATTGATTGGAATACCGAAATTTGTGAACAACGTCATCACCGAGATGATATTGTCGTTTTGCATCGAAAGAGCAGTCATATATTTTAAAAATAACAAACTAAATACTTTTGAAAGGTTGCTCAGCTTTTAGCGGTTTATGATCTTGTGAAGTGTGCAAATTGTTGATTCCACATTTAAGTGCAATAAAGAGAGAATAGGATAAAACATTTAGACATTCCGGACATAAATACTTATATACAAGCACACAGGGTGTTATGACATCACGTGCTTGCTTAGAGGAGTTGACAAAGATTCCTCTAAAAATATTGTGAATGATATAGAGTATGCTCAAGTTTGGCGATTTGTTACCAATTTGGCTAAAATTACGCTTGTAACAACGACAACAGTTCAAGGAACTAAAACACTGTGAAGTATTGTTAAACTTCAGCTGAATATAAACTTAGGGATACGTAGATAGCTTTCACTTATTAAACATGTGTGAGATTGAAGCTATTTGTTTACATATACACATACTTACTTAAATGCAGCTGAGACAGAATTTATTTTTTTATAAATTAACTAAGGTGAGCTAACTCTGATGCTAAGTAAAAGGGCTAGCATTTAACAAAATTACGTGGATAATGTGTATTGTTCTCAACCAATATTTCATATTCACTTATGTGGTTGCACTTTATATTACCTAGAAGGTGGCATGGCGTATGGGTAAGATTCTGCATAATAAATAGATACATCCTTACTAACACAACAATTCCTTTATATTAACTAATATAAACCATGTTGCATGTAATTGTATACTCGTACACAAAATGGAAACAAAAGCCCTTATTCTACCGTCATACTTTTAGCCAGTAGCAAGAGTTTTTTCTTAAATCGTGGCTTACTGTTCTAAATTGATTTACTTTGGCAAATAATAGGTATTTTAAGTGAAGTAAACTGGCTAAGCTAAATGAAAAATAGTTCGTTAGTTCATTTCTAATAATTTCCTGTACTTTCAATTGTGTAAATTACTCTTTCATTAAAGAAATGGAAGCTTTAACAAAAATAAAAATAAATACCCATTATTTAACAACCCACTGGAAAACCTTAGTGATTTAGGAGCATAATTCTACTAAAGCCAAACCATTTCGAACTGAGCTTTGTAGGTATTGGCGAGTTTGTTAAATCAAATTATATTCATACAAGGACATGTATTTGATTATTAAGTTAGTATAGCAATTATACGCTATAATATTCTGATATAAGCGATTCCAACAAATGAGCAACTTCTTTGGAAAAACAGGATACCTGCGAAACTTAAGATAAACATCTCAAAAACTGAGACATTCATCCGCGTATATACAGACAGACGAACAAAGCTAAATCGCCTCAGGTCACCAAGCTTATCATTTATAGATTCGTACATATTTCTAGTGTCTCCGACGTTTCCTTGTGGGTGTTTTCATTCGTGGAAAGCTTAATATACCATATTCAGGCCATAAATATCACCAATGAAGATATGTTTGTTTATGAGTTTTGAATATTTGTCGAGTGATGAAATGGTCGATCAGCTCAGGTATTTTTTTTTTTTGTGTTGGAGAGCCAGTAAGTCGGCTTGCCAGTAGACATGAAATCGCACCACCCATTATGAGTTTCCCATGGTGTTCTGGAATAAGTTCTGTGCACAAGTCCTTTTTGTAATTGTGTCTAGGTGGGCTATATATTACAGTAATATTTATTTTTCCGAAAATATAGACAACCAATATGGTCGTGGTTTGGAATCCCAATTATAGCATATAGCTGCCTTACAAGCTGAATGATCGGAATCAAATGCTTGCATGGGAAACTTCCTCATTTAACGATATATCTTCACGAAATTTGGTATGAGTTATTTTTTATAGAAATAATTTAATATTGAAAGAAATTGCTCAGATCGGCTCACTATAGCATATAGCTATCATACAAACCGAACGATCGGAATCAAGGGCTTGTATGGAAAACCTTTACATTTGACGTGGTATCACGAAATTTGACATGGATTACTGCTTAAGGTAATAACATAATCTCCGAAAAAATTGTTCAGATCGGATTACTATAGCATATAGCTTCCATACAAACTGGACACATAGTTACTAAAAGAAATGCACCCTTGAAGGGTATATTAGCCGAAGTTAACGTTTTTTCTTGTTGTTATTGGTTTAAATCTTTTTATGTTTATGTAATCAATTGGTTATGTTTATTAAATATTGATGTATGTAATTTCAACTAAATTGATGTACGTGGCGTCAACGATGTTAAGGTCCTCCGGTGAACCTGTCTACGAAATTCCACAGCCTAGATTGCACGTATATTAAAATAAATTGAGGAGCACACTTGCCTGTTGACCGTACACTTCACACATCGAGTTTTGATCTGACATAAAGTTAACCGAATAGGCAAAATTTAATTATTGAATTCATGTGCAAAAAATCAACCAGAAGATCGGAAATTATGATATTAGGGATATAGAATTTAGTGCAATTTCTAGACCAGCTCAATTCATATTCACCTATTAGCGGATATATTCGGTATAAATTCTGTCGGAAGTTTGAATATCTTTATTATCAGAAAAATATTATCTTCTCATTAAAATTATTTATCTCATTCATTTACCGAAATTTCCGAAAAAACTCAGCCATAGGCTTTACGGTTCACATATCCGGTATGTGAAGTCTTGTACAGTGATATTCACAATTTTGAAATTCCAGATGATAAACCTTAAATTCACTTTCTTTGCAAAGTTTTATCCCGATATAATAAGTGGGCTTCAAAACTACAATACAAATCGAGTAGGTATAATCTTCTGTAAGAGTGTACAGCGACGACATTGATATCATTGACCTTAACAACCGCGCCGTTAGCTTTGCTTTTTCCAGACTGGATAAGGAAGCGAAGCATATGAGTCTGGTTTTGAACGAGGACTTGACGAAATATCTCCTGTCGTCAAACAAACAGTCATCCCATTCGCGACTTGAAACCAACATCAATACCAACAAAAACGTCAGCCTCGAAATTCAACGCAGAATACCTCGTGCCAACAGGTGCTACTTCGGACAGAATAGACAATTAAAAATAAAAATCCTCTCTAGACGAACAAAGACCAAGCTCAAAAAGCTCCTCATTATTCCCGTCCTGCTATATGGTGCAGAGGCATGGACGATAACAACATCTGATAAGTCGACGTTTCGAGTTTTCGAGAGAAAGATTCTGGGAAAGATTTATTGTCCTTTGCCCATTGACGGCCGTGTCTTGTTATCCAGATGGAAGAAAAGACATTCCATTTTATAGCTTTGGCAACACCAACAGCCATAACTTGAGTTGTAGTTTTTTGTAACAACAGCGTTCTGTACAAAGAGACAAGTTTTTCGGAAAGTAAAGTATATCTATTACTAGGCAGTTTTATGACTTGGCGTACCGTGAACACTTGAAGACTTGCAAAGTAATTAAAATATATATAATATTTATATTATAAGAATATTAAAATAAAGTAAAAATTCATATTATTGACTTTAAATTTCGGCAAAGTCAATTGTGTAATTGCTTAATGGTCCAAACATAACGGTACAACAAGCAATAAAGCGAGAAAAGTTCACTATATTTTTTTGGGGACCAAAGAAATGCAAACCTCTTATTGCCTAAACCTGTTAAATAACACCACGTGGAACAGGTAATTTCATATATTTCAATTTTGTAACAGTTCTGTAGCAGATAGGTTTTAAGTTTTAATTTAAAAGAAAAATTTCTTTTAGTTTTCATATAATGATTTGCTTACAATTTTAAATTTTTAAACTCTTTTGTATATGTAGAAACATAAATAAAAAGGATAAAGTCGTTCTAAGTATTTTGTTAGTTTCTTTGCAGGAAAATTCAAGTTAATTGTTTCAATACTACTTAAGAGTTAAGCTGAAGGAGAACTAAATACCATTTTAATTTCATTATTCGCATTAGCTGCTTAATGGATATTGGTGTTGATGAGCATATTCAAAGAAAAATGTACGTACACAGATCAACTGTAGCGTCGGCCTGTCGCTTCTTCCTATTGCATCACTCAGCCGTCCAAGGTGTTGACACAATGACATTAACGCTAAAATTAATCGCGTGATTGTCTCCATTCGCTAAGTTATATCAAAATACATTTTTTGAAGCCGCCTATTGTAATGTATATGTATGTGAGTTCAAGAAGTAAATATGGCGAAATATAACCACGCTTTTAATGTCAAACACAAAAATTCCGAAAATTTGTAAATGAATAACCTCGGGGCGGAATGTGGTATGTAATGTTATTTTATCAATTAAAATGAAATTTAACATTCTTTTATATATACTTGTTTGTAATAACTCACCCCAAAACTTAACTTAATATTATAAGAATTTTGCATAAAGCATTAGAGCTTTATAATTATCAGCATTTCTGAATTTAACTTAACCAATAGATACTAAAGTATGCTACACGAATGACCAATACCTAAAAAACACTTTCTGACTATAAAATCAAGACCGACAGATACAGGGTTTGTCCGGAAAGTAATAGGACTGATTTTCTTCCACCGCGACTGTACTTCGGAGCGTGCGCGCACCGACTGGATTCGGTGGAGGACGTTTCTACCTAACGAACGAGTCTGGTCAGTTGTCTCCGAGAACCTGGAGAGTCAGCACAAACATTTTCGCGCGAAGTGTTTCTGTGAGTGGTGCAAGCCGAAAATGCAGCGTTCGTTAGAGCAGAGTATATGTGCCATTAAATTCTGTGTGAAACTCCGTAAATCTGCGACAGAGACGTTTGATATGATCAAGCAGGCTTATTCAGATGTTGCTTTGGCAAGAAGTGATGTGTTTCTGGCGCTCCTTTTTGGAGGGCCGTGAAGAGGTCGCTCACTGACGACCAGAACTTGCGGCGAGTAGAAAAGTGCCAAGAAAATTTGAACATGTGTGAAAGTGCATCGCTACATCGACGAAAACGGAGCTTATTTTGAAGCTTTTTTAAAAATTGTAACTATTGGCTCAATAAATTTTTTTAAATCGACTCAATCATGTTACTTCGGCACAAACCCTGTAACCATTGAACTAATGCAGTGCAAAGCGTAAATGTAGTATATGAAAACTAGAAAAAAGTGCTAATTTCGAGTGCAACCAAACATTTTTTACTCTAGCAACTTGCAGCAATCAAAGCCTTAAGATGTAAAAAGTCACCCAAATCATGGGTTACATTCAGTATATGGTAGTTGGGGTAGTATCGACCCGATTTTATCTATTAACTATTAAGGTACTTCACTTACAATCAGCAATCATATGGAGCAAAGTCAGCCGGATGTTCGACAATCCTAATATTAGTTATACTGAGTCTAGGTTGAGTTTTCGTCTAAACTGATCTACTTTAGTCACAAAAATACACTATTATGAGTAAAAATATTCTGTAATTTTCATTGAAATAACTCAAATATTGACTGATATATCCAGCATAAAGTGACCATGAAATTCGAAAATCTTTTTATAAAGTATATGGGGGCTTAAGAAAGTATTGACCCGATTCAAGCCATTTTTGAAACACAGACAAACTATTGTTAGGAAAGGATTCTGTCTGAATTTCAGTTGTCAATGTGTGAGATAATTGACCGATATTTTCGATAAAAAATCAACTATAGGTACTGGGGTTCACATATTCGGTACCTAGGGTCTTGGACAGTTTTAGTTAGATTTAAACAATTTTTAGTCAAAAGGTGGCATTCTTTAAAGGAATACTTTTATATGGGAAGTAAGCGTGATTGGAGTCCGATTTCGCCCATTTTCACACTGTGACATAGGATTATAAGAAGAATTCTATGTACTACATTTAGTCGAAATCGAACGGTGCCGAGATATGTGATTTTACCAAAAAGTGGGCGGTGCTACGCCCATCGTGCAAGTTTCATACCAGCTTTCATAAAGCCTTCTCATATTATCTCGGAGGTAAAATTTAATATTTCTGTCATAATCAGTTATTGATTTATTGCGCTTTTAGTAGTTTTGAACAGTACCATTTAATATAGGGAGTGAGAGGCGTTAACTTCCGATTTCATATTTTTTAACACTGTCGCTTGGAGTTGTTATAATATTCGAGCTTAGCAAATTTGGTTGTTGTAGCTTTAGTGGTTTAGGAGATACGTACATTAAACATATTAGAGGGTGGGCCACGCCCACTTTTTAAAATTTTTTTTATCCATAGGTTCCCCATGCTACTGCGATCCTCTGTGCCAAATTACAGTTAATTTGGTGCTTGCACTGACGCACAAACGGACGGACGGACAGACGCACAGACAGACAGTTACCCTGATTTCCACTTTTCTCGTCATCTTGACCATGTATATACATATGTATAGCGCTATATATATGTCGATTAGTTTTAGGTAATACACACACCCGTTAGGTGAACAAAACACCTCGAAGAACAATTCAAAGTCTGCCACATTAAAACAATAGCCCACACTCTTGAACAACCTTTGCCGAAATTTGTGCAGAGCTAAAAAATTCTCTTCCTTGGAATTTATTTCAAAACAAGAAAAAAACGTTAACTTCGGATGCACCGAAGCTAATATATACATGCATTTCTTTTAGTAACTATGTGTGCAACTATATGCTATAGTGAGCCGATCTGAACATTTATTCCGTACATTGTATTTCCCACTGAGCTGTGTAAATTGGCTTAGTTTCGTTGGCTTTTTTGTGGTTCCCACAACACATTTATACAGAATTTACTTGTCAAGCACTCGTTGCCAACAGCCATAATTCACGACCCTAGTTTACGAATGTGCCGACAGCTACAACACTGTGGCTTATAAACTCAGTAAAATAACCACAAATACTTCACCAAATTGTGGTAATCAAGTATAAATTGTGGGTATATGATTGGCATACAATATGTTTCAGATATGTGCAAATGTTTCTACAAGAAACTAGTTTTATTTATAATACGCGATAAATGTATGTAGCGATAAATATACATTTGCATAATGCAAGACTTATATCAGCTCAAATTCATTATTACAATCTCATATGCCTCCAACTTCTCAAAATTTACTTACACAGTGTAAAACAATAAAATTTTCTTTTTATTAGAAAAGCACATTCATTAAATACGTCATTTAAAACAAAGCAATTTATAAAATCAACCGCAGCATTGAAAATGTCAAGTCGAGAACAAAAACTCTGCTGACACCCTAAGTTTAACATTCAAACACACATTTAAAATGGGCTAGCGCATAGATGTTTTTCTTGCAGCGAAGGTGGTGAGGCCTAAGTGAACAAGCGGAGGCCATGGCGTATACGTGACAAATCATGTTCCACATTGAATAGATAATATACATACATATGTATGTATACCCGAGAATATATTCACCGTTGCGGTTTCATGAAATGAATGTGTAGTAAACAATGCCGACACGTATAAAAAACGTTCGTTTTAAAAAGAACGGACCGTGGCGAATTATGGGTAAGAGTATTAATGAAATATAAAACAAGTTGTATCCTTCACAAATACATAAATTCACTCAGTTTGTCACGCTGATTATTTAGATACACAAGGTCTGTCGCAAAAGAAACAGGACTGTTAAAAATAACAACAAAAAATTAATATCTTTGAAAAGTTATATTTTTTTATTCAAAGTAGTTTCCTTGTGCTTCGATACAGCGTTTAGCCCGGTCAATTAGCATTTCAAATGAGTGTTTAAGGTCATTTTTCGGAATGCTCTTGAGAATATCGGTCGTCGCCTTTTGGATAGCTGAAATGTCCTGAAACCAGTGTTCTTTCATGGGCAAATGAAGTTTTCCAAATAGGCAAAAATCACATCGTGCCAGATCAGGTGAGTAGGGTGAGTGATTAATGGTTAATATGGAGTTTTTTGTCAAAAAATCAGTGACAAGCGTCGACCGATGACACGGCGCATTATCGTGCAACAGGCGCCAGGACCCTGCCTCACGGTATTGTGGTCGAGCACGACGAATGCGTGACAAAAGACACTTCATAACACCAAGGTAAAACACAGCATTAATCGTTTGGCCAGGTGGGATGAACTCTTGGTGTACAATACCCTCGGAATCGTAAAAACAAATCAGCATTGTCTTTATTTTTGACTTCTGAAGACGACTTTTTTTCGGTGATGGCTCGTCTGGATGCTTCCATTCGGCACTTTGACGTTTGGTTTCGGGATCATCGAATATTTGTAGTTTATGTCCTTTCTCGACTCCTTAATCAAATCCTTACAATGTTGGATTCATACCCATTTCTGCTCTTCAGTCAATTTGTGCGGAACAACCTTGGAGCACACCTTCCGTAGACCCAATTTATCTATCAAAATGCGGTGAATGGAGTCTTTGGAGTCTTTGGTGATATCTAACTCCATTTCCATGTAACCCAAATAAGATTTCGGCTCACTCTTAATAAATACCTGCACTTTTTCAATATTGTTTTGGGTAATCACTGATTTTGGCCGGCCCGACTTCTGATCTTTTTTCTTTTTTTGATCGATAACATCGATTGTAGTTATCCAATTGTCTTAAAATTTTTACGAAATGTCAACAAGAGATCAAACTTTTTATTTCATATACCCACCAATAGGTGGCGCCACCAGAAACAGTTATATTTTAAAAGTTCTGTTTCTTTTGCGACAGACCTTGTATATTTTATAGAGTCTCCAATGTTTCTTTCTGGGTGTCACAAACATCAAAACCTGCAATACGAACTGAAAAATCAAAATTAAGTTCTTATGTGACAAGAAATGTTCATGAAATTTAGCATGGATTATTGACCACGATATCGCTTTAATCTTCAAATGAATTGTTAAGGTCGGACTGCCATACAGACTGACCAATCAAAATCAAGTTCATATATGGGCAATTTTGGCTAAATATCATCACAAAATTTGACATGAATGTAATACAGTTTGTAGGTGTAATGGAACTAATTAATACAAGGTGGGGCACTAGATTCAAAAAGTCCTGTTTATTTTGGAGTGTACATTGTAGTGTAGAATAACTATTTTTAAATTGTAATCAGAATTAACCAAATAATATATTCTAAACAAATCGGTTATTACATTAATTACTTTCCTATTTGAGCTTTCAATAAAAGTAGTAAGGTATACAACCTGGCTAAAAAGAACTAGTAAAATGTTTTCTTTTGGATGAAAACCACTGGCCGGTTGCGTCTTTAGATTTATTTAAACACAAAGTTATTAAAAGAAATGAACCTGTGAAGGGTATATTAGCTTCGGTGCAGCCGAAGTTAACGTTTTTTCTTGTTTTATGAGAAAACTGTGCTCTAAAGAGAATTTACGTGCCTTTCAACAACGAAGTCGTTTGATTAAAAGTTTGATCAAAATTTTAGAAATAACTATTTCTCAAGTCCTCCCGTGAAATGCTAAGTCTTATTATACTCTCGCAACAAAGTTGCTAAGGAGAGGAGTATTATAGTTTTGTTCACATAACGGTTGTTTGTAAGTCCTAAAACTAAAAGAGTCAGATATAGGGTTATATATACCAAAGTGATCAGGGTGACGAGTAGAGTTGAAATCCGGATGTCGGTCTGTCCGTCCGTCAGTCCATCCGTGCAAGCTGTAACTTGAGTAAAAATTGAGATATCATGATGAAACTTATTACAAGTATTTCTTGGCTCCATAAAAAGGTTAAGTTCGAAGATGGGCAAAATCGGCTCACTGCCACGCCCACAAAATGACGAAAACCGAAAACCTATAAAGTGTCATAACTAAGCCATAAATAAAGATATTAAAGTGAAATTTGGCACAAAGGATCGCATTAAAAAGGGCATATTTGGATGTAATTTTTTTGGAAAAGTGGGCGTGGCCCCGCCCCCTACTAAGTTTTTTGTACATATCTCCGGAAACTACTATAGCTGTGTCAACCAAACTCTACAGAGTCGTTTTTTTCAGGCATTTCCATATACAGTTCAAAAATGGAAGAAATCGAATAATAACCACGCCCACCTCCCATACAAAGGTTATGTTGAAATCACTAAAAGTGCGTTAACCGACTAACAAAAAACGTCTAAATTTTACGGAAGAATGGCAAGGAAGCTGCACCCAGGCTTTTTTTAAAAAAGAAAATGTGGCGTCGCCCACTTATGGACCAAAACCCATATCTCAGGAACTACTAAACCGATATCAATGAAATTCGGTATATAATATTTTCTTAACACCCTGGCGAAGTATGGGTGAAATCGGTTCACAACCACGCCTTCTTTCAGTATAACGCTATTTTGAATGACCAAAATGCCTATCTCAGGTATTATATATAACTTCTAGGAACCAATTAATAGCGGAATTTACGCAAATACGGTATTTGAAAATATGTAAATGACGTATAATGAAATCTCGATTATCACTTTATCATGCGAGAGTATAAAATGTTTGGTGACACCCGAACTTAGCCCTTCCTTACTTGTTTTCCTGTGCCATTCGCATGAAGAAAAGTATTTGAATGACGAAAAGTATTTGAAGTTGACGTTTCCAGTATTTATCTGTGGCAGTAAGTCTGTATATACTACTTCTGGACCTATTTAAAAAGTCCTTGGTTCTATTTTTGTCATACAGGTATGACCTGTTTTATTTTCTCGTTTGATGTTATTGATTTACATCGACTCTGAGCTATTTGTGCAAAATTCATATAAACTTTACTTTTCATCGTTCTCAGGGGTCGTGATCACTTCACCTGTGATATCGCCTGTGATTGTCATTTAGTTAGCCTTTTCGTTGCCGAAATTGTTCCCATGACCGGGAATCCAAATTATGCATAAGTCGATTTGACTTGTTCTCTTTCCTCTTTGCTTTTACTATGATGGCCATGAAAATTTAACATGCTTTGCAAACTTTTTGCTTAAAAAGTAACTTACACTTTTTCGGTATTTGCACAAGTGTTCATGATCTGCTGCGCAGAAAAAGTGTTAAAAATACATACAAACCATTTAACAACACTCTAATAAAATATTGAAGTAGTCGTCTATTTAGCATCTTACTTGCATAGAAGTAAACGTAACATAAACAATTTGCGAAGTAAATCCCTTTCAAAGAGATTATCCAGTTGAGCAAAGTAAACAAAAGTGCAATTTACAAAAGCGGAACTAAATTGCAGCACTTGATTAGAATTGCTGTCAAAAGTTGATCTGCGCCGCAAAGATGGTTAGGAGATGACAATGAACAAAAAAGTAAGGAACGTGAGGAAATCGTTTAATTTGCTCTTTAGTCTCCAAAAGAATTTTCGAGAGTAGAAAAGTTAAATATAAAAGAAAATTGTTTGCACCAATGGCAAAAGGAAATAATGAAACCGAAGGCTTTAAAATTAATGAGGTGTACCGAAATAATTGGCAAATATTTACTACCTTGTAATGTATATATATGTATATGTTACAATCGTTAATTAGTCAAACCAACAATTAGTCATAGTTGCTATTGTACGTTATGTAAGGATTGTGAACAAATGACTAGACGTTCTTCAACAAAAGACGTTAGGCTGAAAAATGAGGTATGAAATTCTTATAATTACATGTAATATCATACACTTTTGATTTTACTTAAAATATTGAAACAATTTTACTGCAATAAATACATTGTTATTTAACTCTCAATTCTAAGGGTGAAAAACTAATTCCTCAGCAAAATTTCCCTATTTGCCTGCTTTAGCTCATCGTTCGTGAATTTCAAAAATATTTGCATTTTATTATAGCTATTCAATCGACTGCGCCTAATCAAAATATTTCAAAATGCCGCTGATATTGGTTAATTGTGATGCCAATTTAAAGAATCAATTTCGTATTATTCATGCTTTAACCAGACTTCTACTTTAAAATATTCCCAAAATTAATTTCCATTGCTAAGCAATTGCCATAAAAAAGTAAAAAAAATGCAAGATGAATGATTAATTAAGTGAAATTATTGGTTGCGCAGAACAACGGATTTTTCATTTGAGTGAGAGCTTTACCAGCAAAAAGTCGTTTAATTACGACCCATGCATACAGGGTTTGTCTGGAAAATAATAGGACTGAGACGATTTAAATAAATTTATTAAACCGTTCATTACAATTCTTTAAAAAATTTCAATATAGGCTCCTTATGCGTTGATGCAGCCAGCGCGATTTCCAAGTATTGAATACAATGTCATGAACCACAGATTTCGATAAATTTAACACCCCGGCAATTAAACGAATACTTAGTCGACAATCTGAGTTCAAAACTTTGCGCACACGAGTCGCATTGTCGGACTAATAGCACAGCAGCGGTTTTAAGTCGGTCTCGAACTCGGAAATGTTGTCCCTTCCACGTTACCAATTAGAACCAAATACTTCTTAAAAACATTGATTGGGCGCTGTTATTCTTTTGATTTATGTACTTTTAAGTACCGTGAGGTTAGCCATGAATGACAGGTCCTCACGAAAAACACAACGAAAGTTGTCATTCTTATCTTACAGTTCAGAAATGGAAAGATCAGACGGCAACTACGGCTACTTCCAATATAACACAATTCCAAATTCCATTTGATTATTTCACTTTCCGGTATTTAAATCCAGAAGCAATTAATAGAACTAGAGAAAACTTTGTACAAATAGTAGTGGAGTATGTGATGTTATGACCGAAAATTGTTCAAATCCAACCAAAAAAGTTCAAACCCCTAAGTACTGAATATTTAGATCCCATCACCTGTAGATGACTTTTTACCGCAAATATCGGTCAATGTGTGAGATGTATAATTTAAATTTAGTGAACGTTTAATACTGTGAGTACTACATTTCAACGTCGAAAATTGCAGATTTTCGTTACTTTAACAAACCGAATTTGATCCTTGTAAGTTGCAAGAGTCTGAAATGTTCGGTTACACGCACACTTAGCCCTTCTTTACTTGTTTCTCATAAAACTCGTCGTGGAGTAACACGTGTACAAATATCATCAACCGTGTTGCTTTTGCGTTTTATTGGCATTTGTTATACGCTATATGTAGCTAAAAACAAAGCCAAGCAACTGTTAGTATATTGGTATCTTTTTTTTATAGCTTTGGTCATTGCATTTATCATGATTTGTTATTTTTATTTCTGCCGAGTGGATTCGCTCCGTACAGCAGATAGGTTTAGTGATACCAGAAAATGTATGTATTGGGGGACTAAATCCAAAGATTATTCGCCTACGTTTTTAAAGCTTGGTTGATTATATTTATTTACAACAACATCACTCTATTCAGAAAGAAAATATTTTCGAAAGTGTGCTAGCAAATTAAGAATAAACAAAAAGTTTAACTTTTTACAGGCAGATTTAGAAGACTTCTTTGTCATACTTCATGATAATCGCCGTGACACGAGCACTTAAATACTACTTACAAAAAAATGCAAAAAGCTTACTTTTTTCTTTGCGATAGGTTTTTTTGATGGTTGGCCTTTTATCCCTCGTGCCAGGAATTTGTAACATCTTCTGGGTAATGATATATATTTATTATATTTTGTTGAAGCAAAGGATTTCTTTTCAAATTTGCTAAATTCTTCGAAAAAAGTTAATTTCTTGTCTAACTGTAAATAAATAATAAAACTTCTAACTTTTTTCCTTCATATGTTAAGGATGTTTTGAAGTTTTGAAATGACATTGCTCTGACATATTTTTATCACACTAATTGATTTTAATATTTCAGGAGATTGTTCTTAAATAATAATATAATTATATATAACATAATTATATATATTATATATAATATTATCGGTTTTACCTTTAGACATTTATATCGCTTTTATATAACTTTTTAATTTTTTCCACGTTTGCTCTATAGTATAGGGCACTTGATATACTTACCAACTTAAATGACGCTT
>NC_065919.1:41492005-41662042 GCF_024586455.1 Bactrocera neohumeralis
AACAATTTATGGGGTTCTTTACGGGGGGATTGTTTGAGACAGCGACTCTTCCCTTGACCAGCTTGACGAGTCCAGTCGTGGTCTAATGCATTTATATGTTGGGGGAGAGGGCGTCTGGACGGTTTTCCTTACCATTTGTAATAAAACGCGGTAAAAACTCTTCTAAAGGCACCCCATTTTTTTCTTTTTTTCGTTTATTTTTATCGGATAAAGCGAATGTGGGGTTGGTGGTGGGTGTAAATATTAAAATTTTTACGCCACAAATATTACGGTTTTTGAGAGCCCATACCCCGATTTTCCCCTGGAGCGTATTTCCCTTTTGGGGAAGAGACCTGAAATCATCGTGATAGGTCTTCCATTCTGTGACAAAACCCCTTTAAGATAAGAAAGGAGGATAAAGAAGAATATGTCTTCTGATAAAATTTTCTTAATCTTATTAAACTTTAAAGTGCTTCTTCATCAAAGAATTTGAATTTTTTTGACTGATTACCCCTTTTTTTTCCTTTTTCCCCCCTAGGTACTTTTAGAGGCCCGCAATGGGGCAAGTCCTTTATAAACCGTCGATAATACCCCGCAACTGGGAATAAACCCAAAGCTCTTAACGTTTTTGGGGAAGAAAATTCAAAAAAAGTTTTGACTTTTGGGGACATGTTTTGATTCCTCCGATACGGTAAATGAAAATTCAACACTTGCCTGAGAATTTGGTAACGAAAAATTTTGTCAGGATTTGCCAAGTCCCTGTTTTTTCGGCATTTTGGAGAAAATTATAACGTCGTCTATGTAAACACGTTTTCCCTTTTTTTCCCAAGGACACCAATCCCCCTTTGGAAAATGCAACCGCCGTTAAAGGAGCATGCAAAGGGACTGGCTTTTTCCCCTTCCAGTTCCTCCCTGGGGCCAGTGCTGACGGAAGACAGGGGGTTAGAGAGAAAAACACAAAGGCGGTTGAGCCCCGAGATGAAACGCGAAGGGCATCATCCGATATTTTTTTAAGGCCTACGCGTGGTGTTCCCACCGTGGCTCAGTGACGTTTTTATTGACTATCAGAGTCAACTTTCTTTCCACTGCATCATAGAACTCCACCACTGATGATTTTCCTTGCCTAAGGGTCGACAATTCTTGTTCAATTAAATAAATTGGTCTTTTGTCTGCATAGGCAAAGTCTAGTCGAGAAATGATAGCGTGAAAATTTAAAACTGTATTAAAATAGGATAAAACGCTATCTTCGACTGCTACTACTTTACTTCGTATTATGCCTACTGCTTGGTAGTGCCTTGAGCTCCCCGGATACGCTTCGAACACCCTATAAGCAGTATGAGCTGCTTGTCTCCAAGGCACATAACGGGTAGCTTCGCCTTTGAACTCCGGCAAGGTTTTCACAAGGTCCAAGGATTCGTCACATGGTATTCCGGGTTGAATAGTCACCGGTTCGTATTGGGTAACACGAACTGGTGTTTCGATTCTTGCTAACCTGTTTGTCAGTTCGTCAACCCGAGACTGAAATTCTCGCCGGGAATGCTCGGTCGCAGCACGAATGGCAGTATTAAGAAGAGCTTCTAGAGTTTGTGCGTCCATATTTAATTTTTTCTAAGTCAGTCAAGTGATAAGTGGATATAGGGATTTCCCTTTCTAACCGTTACCCACCTTTACAAATTTAATTTATTATTTAAGAATTACCAAAAAGGATAGTAAAAAAAAAAATATTTTTTTTTAATTTTTTTATTTTTTTTTTAACAAAGTTAGCTGCTAAATCACTCTACTCACATGAAATTTGCCATATCTCGATAAGCTATGTTACTAAATAAGCTATGATAAGGCAGCAGCACGATGATTCCTGGGGTTGTGATCCAGCAGCAGGAAGACAGGATTACGATGATTAGGATGCTTTATTTCTTAGAGCTTTGGCTCCACACTTTCTCCCACTGTTAGGAAGTGTTTAAATTTCACAAAATAATATGTTTAATGCAATGAGTTTAATGAAATGGTTGCGGTTAAAATTTTTCAAAATAGAAAATTGTTCGTAGCTCTCACTATTTATGTAGTGTTGATTAAGTCCTGATTTGTCCGCCTAAATACCTGACTCTTTGCAAGTTGCTGCAATGTTTTAACTTGAATAAAAATTTAGATAACTTGATGAAACTTAATATACAAGTTCCTTAATACAAAAAAAAATACGGGTTCGTAGATGGGCGCAATCGGACCACTGCCAGCCACACAAATCGCCATTAACCGAAAACCATAAAATACCATAACTAAAGACTAAATTAAGATAAAAAAACCTGTTAATTGGCACAGGGAATCACAGTAGAAAGGGGCACCTGTGGATACAAAATTTTGAAAAAGTGGGCGTGGTCCAGCATTCTTGTATGTTTAATGTGCATATCTCCTAAACCTCTAAAGCTACAACAATCAAATTCGCCCGGCATAAATACCACAAGATTTACTACGGATAGTGTGAAAATGGGCGAAATCGGATGAAAAACCCACTCATTCCCCATATAACGGTACTGTTCAAAACTACTAAAAGCGCGATAAATTCAATAACTAAATACGTCTGAGACGTAAAAATTTGCCACCGGTATGAAATCAGAAAGCCTTATTGAAGTCGGTATGAAAATTGGACGATAGGCGTGGCACCGCTCACTTTTTGGTTAAATCCCATATCTCGGAACCCGACAAACCGATTTCGCCAACATTTGGAACGTGGCATTCTTTTCACATTGTGAAAATGGACGAAATCAGACAACAACCACGCCTACGTTGTCACAGTTTTAAATTCCACTCGACTCGTTCAGTTTTCAGTACACAAATCCAGAAGCAATTAATATAACGGGATTAATCCTTTCACGAGTAATACCTTTAGTGTATGCCACTTTATGACCAAAAATTGTTAAAATCCAATATGAGATGTTCAAGACCTTTGGTACCGAATATTTAGACCTCGATCTTACAAATAATTTAAAATAAAAAACACAATTTTAAAAAAAGGCTGCCAACTTTCTTTCGCTTTGGATGCGTTAGAATCTGCTGTCTTTATCGATTGTCCAGTGAGAATTTCATGTTCCATTGATTGGAAGTGAAGTTATTGCGTTTCAAGTGTCAGTATGTTTGTGTTATCGGTGCGAAAATGAGCTTTGAACAAAGAGCCAACAATAAGTTTTGTTTTCAAATAGGTAAAACTTTTATCGAAACGTTTCTTTCAATTGATGAAACAAGTTTATGGCGATGATTGCCTATTTCGTAGCAGAGTTCACGAGTGGTTTCAACGTATTCAAAGTGGTCGTGAGGACATAAATGACGATCAACATGTTGGCCAATCAAAATCCGTGATCGCCGGAAATTCCATCGAAACTGTGCGTGAATTCATCAAAGATCAGCCGAAATCATCATTGAAATTCATGGAAATGGAATTAAACAACTCCAAAATATCGATTTATCGCATTTTTACAGAACATTCGATCGACGCTTGTGGTCGATTAACTATTTGGCCAAAAATTACATTTTAACCATTAACCACTCCCCGTATTCACCTTATATGGCACCGTGCGACTTCTTCCTTTTCGGAAAAATGCATTTGCCCATGAAAGGAAAGCGTTATGCAGACGTAGAGGCAATTCAAAGGTTAGCCAACGAGCTAAAATACTCGTTCGACATGCTTTTGGACCGTGCAAATAAATTGATTTTGCCGAAAAAGGCCATTTGTTCTGTTTTTTTTTTAAGTAATGTTTACTTTGGAACGCATATTGTAATTCACACACAATGCATAATTCAAAACAAATTGTTCAAACCTCTTCTGTAATATTTATGATATTTACGTAATGTTTCAACAACTTTATTTCCTTACTTTATTGGTACCACTTTTGCCTCCACTCAATTTTCACTTGAAATTGGTAAAAATACGGAGATGCTTAACCGTTGTTTATAGCGAAGGAAATCCTTAACAAGGCATTTAAAGTATCCAAGTGAAGTGAAGTAACAAAAGACAAAGTCGCTTAAATGGAAGTAAATTGAATTATTTCTACTAAATGTTAACCTTTGGGGGTAAATAGACAAGTTTGGGATGTGATTCTTTAACAGTTTCATCTTTCATGCAATTTTAAACGAAAATCGTTCCCAGTAAAAACGAAAATTGGAACCGTGAGCTGCAAATTCAAGAAACTCTAACAAAGCAATTGACTGTATTTTCTATTATCTTATTTGTCGCGAGCAAGAACATTGCAGATATACAGGGATTGTCCGGCAAGTTATAGGACTGACTTTCTTCCGCCGCGACTAAAGGCGTTCCTAGCTGACGAACAAGCGGCTGGTCAGTTGTCTCGAGCACCTGGTGAGTCAAGACAAACACTTACACGCTACGTGTTTCTATGAGTGGTGCAAGGCGAAAATGCAGCGTTCGTTATAGCAGAGCTACGCGAATAAATTCTGTGTGAAACTCGGTAAATCTGCGACAGAGACGTTTGATATGATCAAACAGGCTTACCCAGATGTTGATTAATCAAGAAGTGCTGTGTTTCGGTGGTACCACCACCGAAGGCGGTAGACCGTGCTGGGGACCTGCGACTTCGACAAACACCGACAATGTGACTCGTATGCGGAAAGTTTTGAATTCAGACTGTCGACTAAGTATCCGTTTAATTGCCCAGATGTTAAATTTATCAAAATATGTGGTTGATGTCATTGTAACGGAGAACTTGAACATGCGCAAGGTGTGCGTGAAGATGATCTCAAAAGTTCTCACTGACGACAAGAAATTGCGGCGATTGGAAGTGTGCCAAGAAAATTTGAACATGTGTAAAAGTGACCCTCAATTTTTGAATAACGTAATCACAGCTGATGAGGCATGGATCTTTGAGTATGATCTCGAGACAAAGAAGCATTTGTCCAAGCAACATGCACTTCGGCTCTTAAGGCTATTCCGGAGAATGTCTTCCGTGACGCCGTCATGCATAGAAATCGTGTTGGTTGTGCTGCATCTACGCAGAAGGAGCCTATTTTGAAAGTTTTTAAATAATTGTAACAATTAGTTAAATACATTTTTTAAAATCGACTCAGTCCTATTACTTTCCGGACAAACCCTGTAAATAGGTATTTATGAACTCCCACGCCATTGCTGGGATGCTGATAAACTTACATATGTCATATGTGTGAGTCCAAAATACCCAAATATATAAAGAAAAATCAAAATTATCGTATTTTCTGGGTGAAATTTTTATGACTTATATGTTATTAAGGGCATGCACCTGGAATGTCCGGTCCCTTATTTGGGCCGGTGCCGCTGCCCAGCTGGTTGATGTCCTCGTAAAAACAAAGGCTGACATCACCGCCGTCCAAGAAATGCGATGGACGGGACAAGGACAGAGACGAGTAGGTCCTTGTGAAATTTACTACAGTGGCCATATAAAGGAGCGCAAGTTTGGTGTTGGATTCGTGGTAGGAGAGAGACTCCGTCGCCGAGTACTATCATTCACAGCGGTGAATGAACGTCTAGCCACAATCCGCATCAAAGCGAGGTTCTTCAACATATCGCTGATCTGCGCCCACGCCCCGACGGAAAAGAAGGACGATGTGACCAAAGATGCCTTCTATGAGTGCTTGGAGGGCGCTTATGAAGGCTGCCCCCGCCACGATGTCAAAATCGTGCTTGGCGACTTTAACGCCAGGGTGGGCAAAGAAGGTATATTTGGCACTACGGTCGGTAAATTCAGCCTCCACGACGAAACATCCCCAAATGGGTTGAGGCTGATTGACTTCGCCGGGGCCCGAAATATGGTTATCTGTAGTACTAGATTCCAGCATAAGAAGATTCATCAAGCTACCTGGCGGTCTCCGGATCGAAAAACTAACAACCAGATCGATCATGTTGTGATAGACGGAAGACACGTTTCCAGTGTTGTAGATGTTCGTGCGCTCTGAGGTCCTACCATCGACTCGGACCATTTTCTTGTTACAGCTAAGGCTCGCAACCGTGTCTGTGCAGCAATAAACGCACGCCAACAACCACAAGGAAGGCTCGACGTCGAGAAGCTGCAACCATAATAGACAGCCGAATGATTTTCTACCCGGCTTGCACTTCTGCTCTCTGAGAGCACTCGTCAACAACTCGGTATAAGGGAACTTTCAAACTCCTTACGTACAGCTGCAACCGAAACCATTGGTTTTCGGAAAGTGCAAAATAACAGCTGGTACGACGAGGAGTGCCGTGTCGCAGCGGAGAGAAAACAGGCTGCCTACCTCGCAACGTTACGATCAACCACAACACGTGCGGGATGGGATAGACACCGAGAGTTGAAGAGGGAAGCGAGACGCATTTGCAGACAGAAAAAGAAAAAGGCCGAAATGCGTGAGTACGAAGAGCTTGATAAGCTGGCCGACAGAGGTAATGCTCGAAAATTCTACGAAAAAATACGGCGACTTACAGAAGGTTTAAAGACCGGAGCATACTCTTGTAGAACCCCCCAAGGTGATCTAGTGACCGATGCCCAGAGCATACTTAAATTATGGAGGGATCACTTCTCCAGCCTGCTGAATGGCAGTGAACGTACAACGCCAGGAGAAGGCGAACCCGATTCTCAAATCGATGACGATGGAGCAGACGTTCAATTTCCCGGCCATGAAGAAGTCGAATAGCAATTAACCGTCTGAAGAACAACAAAGAACCGGGGGCCGATGGATTGCCGGCCGAATTATTCAAACACGGCGGCGAAGAACTGATAAGGATAAGGAATTTAAGTGTACTCTGCCCAATCCACAAAAAAGGAGACCCCACGATCTGCGCCAACTACCATGGGATTAGCCTCCTCAACATCGCATATAAGGTTCTATCGAGCGTATTGTGTGAAAGATTAAAGCCCACCGTCAACAAACTGATTGGATCTTATCAGTGTAGCTTTAGACTTTGCAAATCAACAACCGACCTGATATTCACCAAGCGACAAATCTTGGAAAAGACCCGTGAAAGAAGAATCGACACACACCACCTCTTCGTCGATTTCAAAGCTGCTTTCGACAGCACGAAAAGGAGCTGCCTTTATGCCGCGATGTCTGAATTTGGTATCCCCGCAAAACTGATACGGCTGTGTAAGCTGGCGTTGAGCAACACCAAAAGCTCCGTCAGAATCGGGAAGGACCTCTCCGAGCCGTTCGATACCAAACGAGGTTTCAGACAAGGCGATTCTCTATCGTGTGACTTTTTCAACCTGCTTCTGGAGAAAATAGTTCGAGCTGCAGAACTTAATAGAGAAGGTACCATCTTTTATAAGAGTGTACAGCTGCTGGCGTATGCCGATGATATTGATATCATCGGCCTTAACACCCGCGCCGTTAGTTCTGCTTTCTCCAGACTGGACAACAAAGCAAAACAAATGGGTCTGGCAGTGAACGAGGGCAAAACGAAATTTCTCCTGTCATCAAACAAACAGTCGTCGCACTCGCGACTTGGATCTCACATCACTGTTGACAGTTATAACTTTGAAGTCGTAGATAATTTCGTCTATCTTGGAACCAGCGTAAACACCACCTACAACGTCAGCCTAGAAATCCAACGCAGGATAACTCTTGCCAACAGGTGCTACTTCGGACTGAGTAGGCAATTGAGAAGCAAAGTCCTCTCTCGACAAACAAAAACCAAACTCTATAAGTCACTCATAATTCCCGTCCTGCTATATGGTGCAGAGGCTTGGACGATGTCAACAACTGATGAGTCGACCTTGCGAGTTTTCGAGAGAAAAGTTCTGCGAAAGATTTATGGTCCTTTGCGCGTTGGCCACGGCGAATATCGCATTCGATGGAACGATGAGCTGTACGAGATATATGACCACATTGAAATAGTTCAGCGAATTAAAAGACAGCGGCTACGCTGGCTTTGTCCGAATGGATGGAAACACTCCAGCTCTGAAAGTATTCGACGCTGTACCCGCCGGGGGAAGCAGAGGAAGAGGAAGACCTCCACTCCGTTGGAAGGACCAGGTGGAGAAGGATCTGGCTACGTAGTGAAAAGTAGAAACGACTTGCGCGCTGTTGTTAACTCGGCTATAATCGCGTAAGCGGTGTCTACGCCAATTAAGAAGAAGAAGATATGGTTTTTGGCAGGTAGTACATTTACAAAGGTCTTAAAAATATTGCGAAGCAAATATCAGATAAATTCAGATTTAAACATAATAGGCTTTCTGTGGAGTAGTAATTATAATAAAAGTACAGGTCAATCAACAGTTTCATAATGAAATGAAATGCTATTTATATCGTTAATAGTCATAATCCTTAAAATATACAAAGACATTATATACATGATTTTTGTAAATATTTGAATTAAGAATAGGAAGTAGTGCATCCATTACATACAATCACAGGCCAGAAGTTTTATTATTATATTAAGAATATGGGAGCTAGGGGAAATAATGACCCGTTTTAAGCCCACTTTATGTAACAGTTCAGTCGAAATGTTTCCGCCCTAACACAAAGATAGCGCGACTGAGCTCTTTAGTTAGCCCTTACCTTCAAAATATTCGTGCCCCAGGAAGATCAACCATCAATGATTGCTATGCTGAGTTTAGACGTGAACTCAGTGGAAGCGTAAAAGAGTTACCGATGAAAACATTAAAATTATTTAACGTACACTGAAATTGTTCCAAATAGCAGGCACCCCAAAAATATAAACTTTACGTGTGATGTGTGAATGATAACATATAATTGGGTATGAGAAAGCTTTGTGCAAAGTAGATGCCGCGCGAGCTCAATTTTGATCAAACATTGCTACGAGTTCATGATTTGGAGGAGCATTTGGAGATCTTCAAGCGTAATGAACCCCAATTTTTGCACCGGTATGTGACAATGAATGAAACATGGCTTCAACATTTCCATCCGAAGTCCAATCGACAGTCATCAAAGGGGACTGCACACTATGATTCCGGTCATAGGAAATGGCAAATCGCAACAGTCTAAGAGTAGTTGGCGAAGTTATAACGTCTGCATTTTGGGATGATGATGCTTTGCAAGCACAGTCTCTTCAGTACATACAAAAAATCGTCTATAAACTTTGTTGAAAATTATAAGACCGATCCATTTATGACTGCTAAGTACTGGGATTTCTTCTATGTAACTTATGTTTTGACCACTCCAAAAGTAAAAGCCTCAAAGAATTTCTAGAAAAATCATGCCTAAAAGGCATGGAGTAAATGTCGTCGTTTAAAAAATTGAATACAGTCACCTGTCGATATAAATTTTTTATCCTTAATTGGCTTTGACACCGAATACGCGGTTATAGCCGAGTTTACAGCAGCGCCTAGTCGTGCTTTCTTTTCGCTGTTTGTCGCCAATTGGTAATTCCAAGTACAACCAGGTCCTTCTCCACCTGGTCTTTCAAACGGAGTTGAGGTCCTACTTTACTTTCGAATACTTTAAGAGCTGGAATGGATGACATGAACTAGCTAGCGTAGTCGCTGTCTCTTACTTCCCTGAACTATGTAAATGTCATCGTACCACTCGTACAGCTAATTGTTCCGTCGAATCTTTGTTCGTCGAGAGAGGACTTTGCCTACTCAATCCGAAGTAGCACCTGTTGGCAAGAGTTTTTCTACATTGGATTTCGAGGCTGAGGTTGTTGTTGGTGTTAATACTGTTTCCAAGATAGACGAAATTGTCTACGACTTCGAAGTTATGACTGTTAACAGCGGCATGGGAGCCAAATAGCGAGTACGACGACGACTGTTTATTTGATGTCAGAAGGCATTTCGTCTTGTCCTCGTTCACTGCCACACCCATACGCTGCGCTTCCTTATCCTGTACGGAGAAAGCAGAGCTAACGGCTCGGTTGTTGAGGCCAACTATATCACTATTTTAGGCGTATGCCAGCAATTGTACACTCTTGTAAAAGATTGTTCCTGTTTTATTTAGCTCTGCAGTTTGAATTAAAGTCTCCAAGAGTGGATTGAAGAAGTCGCATGATAGGGAGTCACATTGTCTGGAGTCTCTTTTGATATCGGTTTTCGATCCTGACGAATGTTTTGGTATTGCTCAACGTCAATTTGTATAGCCGTATTAGTTTTGAGGATATACCAAATTCAGATATCGCGGCATAGGGCCATCTCCTATTCGTGCTGTCAAAAGCAGCTTAAAAATCGACGAAGATCTTTTCCAAGATTGATTTGGCGCATGGTGAATATCTGGTCAGTTGTTGACATACGTATGGACGAAAACACTACAGCACTGAAAGTTCGACGCAGTACCCACCAGGGGAAGCAGAGGAAGAGAAAGACCTTCCATTGGAAGGACCAGGTGTAAAAGAACCTGGTGTTGGTTGGAATCTCCAACTGGCGTCAAACAGTGAAAAGGAGAAGCGACTGGCGCGCTGTTGTTATCTTGGCGATAACCGCCTAAGCGCTACCTATGCCTATGAGTAAGAAGATGTTGACTTTCGAGGCCTATAGCCACACTGAAAAGGTCCAATCAGTTCGTCTCAATACGATGCCGAAAGATTTCAAAATTTTAGAATTAACTATAAATTAATCCACGTAAAATAGGTGATACTGATATGTATGGATAACGATTCTTAATTAAGAATTAGCTTAAATGTATGAAACCTTTGAACTATACAGTAAAAGATTTAAGGCAAATATGTTTACTTTATTATGAACATTAGGAACAAGTAATTATAGTAATATTAGTTGCTCCAGCCCCTGATGTGCACTTTGCAACCGTTTAAATATGATAATATTTAAGACTTTCTTCTTCGTTTTTTTCTATCACCTCTTTCTTTGCAGCAGAAAAGGGAAGAATTTCATGACATTTCATCATTTCATTGGAAGTGAAGTTATTGCGTTTTAAGTGTCAGTGTGTTTGCGTTATCGGTGCGAAAGTGATCTTCGAACAAAAAGCCAACATTAAATTTTGTTTCAAAATTGGTAAAACTTTTACCGAAACGTTTCAATTGATGAAACAAGCTTATGGCGATGAGGACATAAATTGACCGAACATTTGGGCTTACGAAAGGTGTGTGCACGGTTTGTTCCGCACAACTAACGACCAAAAATTGCTCAGAATCGATCTCATCGATCGACGCTTGTGATCGATTATTTGACCAAAAATCACATTTTAATCATTAACCGCGTATTCATCTGATATGGCACCGTGCGACTTCTTTCTTTTCGGAAAAATGCATTTGCCCATGAAAGGAAAGCGTTATGCAGACGTAGAGGCCATTCAAAAGACTTGCACCGGCATACTGGCGGCCACGGTGACCAACGAGCCAAAAAACACCCGTCCGACATGCTTTTGGACCGTGCAAAAAGCGGTATTGAAGCAGAAGTAGGCCATTTTGAAGAAAAGAAAAACATTTGTTCTGTTTTTTTAAGTCTTGTTAACTTTGGAATGCACCTTGTATCTGTTTACTCTTTGGGTCTGGAATAAACTAAATTAACAAATATATGTACAAAGTTTAGTGTTAGGGTATGCATTACATTGTAGCACCACAAAATACGATGGGAATTAAAATTTCATATGAACTTTGGAGTCACCAGAGTCCAATGACAATATAGCGGCATTATGAACAAACTGATAAAAGTGTTTTGATTCTCCTTATGTAGGGACCTCTACAGTTTCCTTCAAACCACATTTTTTGTTAAAATACGTTGCATTTTCTCAATACGTAACCAGCTATTGTTAAATTTCTTATACAAACAGCGACATATTGCTGATGCGTTATCGTCCAATTTAATGTAACTTTCAGTTTTTTTATTTCCTGTGGTGAAACTATTGGAGATGTACTTTTGCTGCAAATAATTTTACATTGTCTGATTCAACTCAATGTCATTGCGAATTGTCCACATGAACTTCCGCATGTTTTCCAGTATTTATAAAGTTGTGGCATTTCATTCCTCGCATTCATAAAGCATCTGGTTTGCATTGTTTCCACTGAGTGACCCACATCGCTGCATATTTCACTTAGTGTAGTAAACGTCAGTTTCGAAGTTTCGTGCGAAATATGATTTGTCACGTATACGCCGTTGCTCACTTTGTTCATTTCACTTTGTTCACCACATTCGCTGCGTGAGGGTAAATACACGTATCTGCATCAGCTCAGTTTTTATGAGAATGTTTGAATGTTTTGTGCATCTGTAAAGATTTCGGGCTCATTAAATTTATGTTTTCGTCTCTTAATTAGGTGAAATGAAAGTCCTTCTAGTTTACCACTGTTAATCAAGAGTATGATTGATTAATAGATCAGAATGTTATCGATAGACAGCTTATTTTATTTGACTTCGGCAGGCGGTCTAAAATTGTAATTCATAAGAAGCTGATGAAGATGTAGTCCAACTCCATTCTGAAAAAACCACTTTATGTAAATATTAATAGTAACTATCTAGGGTACGTAACTTAACTAAATCGCACCATAGTTCAAAATGAAAATGTTCGTGTAAGTTGAATTTAAAGTGTAGTTCGAATAAAATTATATAATTATAATTTACTACGTTTCCTAAACTAACAAAAAGTGTTTAGGCACCCGGGTACCGGGGCTATAACAAAAGCTATAGTACCGCAAATATCGTGCAATGTGTGTGCTTTATAAGTATGTGGCATTTGAGTACTTTTAGGTGAACAAAACTGTTATACATTTTACAAGAGTATACAAATTATTTGTTTTTTGAAAGACTCAACAAATTTTAAAAATATGGTAAGCATATAGCTCAGTTTACAGTTAGGTTAAAATCTTTTTTTTTAACACCTATTCAATGTTCCTAAGGAAGAGAATAGCTTCAAGTTATTTGTGTGATATTTAGCCAGAAAAACGTTACTTAAAAAGCTGAATATCTCGAGAAGTATTAATGATAGCGATTTTGACCTTGGACCTTTTTTATAGCAAATAAAATTTCTTACAATTTTGTCGTGTAAAATTTAGAGTCCCGGACTACCTCGCCGGTGTGAGTTACAACTTTGTTGCACTGGGCACTTTTGTAGAGTGAACAATTCTGAGAAATATGCGTCTAAACTCAAAGCGATGTCATAAAATACCTCTGATCTGTAGGAATTCAAAGATAAAAACTCACGATTGTAGTGTATTTTCTATGGAAAATTTTTACAGGCCTTCGTCCAGTTCTTAATTTTAATATTAAGGGCTAAAATTTTCAGGGTATTTCCAAGAAAATATCGTGACGGGACTGAAAAAAATTAATAGTTCAAAGAAAAAAAAACACCCTAGTATATATGTATATCAGCAAGTATGGTTTGGTGTGAAAGCAGGCGACATATTTATAGCATAACTACAATGTTCTTTAATGTTGTAAGGTGAGGGTAAAAGAGGGTGTGAAATACTCTACTGGCAGAAACTACGAAATTATTGAAACTTATTAGAATAAATATTTGATGAACCAAGAATGGCTGAAAAACAACGTTCCGAACTTCATTACGACCACACAATGGCTCTCGAATTATGCAAAATTAAAATCTCATTCTCAATGCCTTCAGCATTTTGAATGGGTCCAGGTGATAAGCTTTTTGTTTTGAATGCAACAAATATAAGTATACACTTCATGCAAGAGGGTTTATATACGTGAACAATATTTGATGACGGAAGGAATTGAATGATGCAATGTATTTTCTTTCATCTACGTTCATAATCATGTATTTGTTGAAAACTAAATAATGTATTATAACTCGTACACCAAAAGCAGCTGTAAAATCAAAAGTTGGTATGTTGTGCCCAAGCTGAGTCGGGTATAGCAGGTTAAAAATACATTATACTCCTCTTGCCTTAGCCAAAACAGCGTACATAATGTGTTGCATTTACATTGAAGTTAACGGTAACTTTTTAGCAAAACTCTGTTGAATAAATTTAAACACGCCTCACAAGCTTAAGGTGAGAGTATATACAACTTTGTACAGTGTTTCGGCTGATACTAAATTATACCATTTTTGTTTGTTCTAGCAAAATGTTTAAAAAAATGGCTAATTAAATTTTTATTATTTCCCAAATACCAGTGTGTGAATGTCAATATGCAAGTAAAAATAACGCATACATTTAGCTTTAAAAAGAAATGCAATCGTCGTTGAACAGCACGTATATGTATACAACATATAAACACATAATTTCGACATTTTCCCGTTTTCTTCTCCCACTACGAATCCCATACCGAATTAAGGCACCTCTATAGGAAACGTCACAAGGGCCTACTCGTCTGCGTTCTTATCACGTCCATTGCTTTTTTGGGCAGCCTTTTCCCGCACGAGATTATTAACTTTTGTGCAGTGGCACCTTCCCAATTTAGAGACCGGAAACTCCAGGAGCATGCCCTTAAATAGTCCTTAATATATTTGGAGTAATCGTCTTCAAAAGTGAAGACTGACTTCGCTGCAGCTTCTTCTCTTTTACACATATTTAAAGTGCTAATGTATGAACTGAAGATCGTTAGATTTTTATGCGCTTATTTGTGAAAATTGTGGCAAAAATCAAAAACGGAAACCATCACTTAATGTGAGGATAGAAGCAAATTGGCAAAACGCCAGATGCACACAATAAATGAAATAAAGACGAATAGAAACTTAAATTTAATGATAAAGAGGATAACGAACAGTGAGAGTAAGAAAAAAGTGATGGGAGGGGTTAGTGGCCAATAAACGCGATCTAATATTTTGTAATAAAGTGTTCAGTTCCAAAAAATTTCAGAATGTAGTGGAACTACTCCTTGTTCGTTACCAGTATGTGATATAAATATTTCCTTCAATGTCAAGCAACGTATATTTAATTTCTTTCTTTCTCACCATAATTTATTAAATTCACAACAGAGAAGGCTAAGCGGAAACATGCATAAAAAAATTGTTGCAATTATTAATTGGTGTAATTAAGACATTATTGTGGAATTAAAAGTACTTACATGTATATATCAATCCTGTTGAGCGAATAACCATTATTCCAAATTGTTTGTTTTCCTCTTACTGCTGGCCGCCGGTATCGGTATGCCCATACCATACAAACTACTTCTTACACGGGCTGTTATATATATTCTGTTATTTGCTTTCTTAGCTCATCATTCAAAAGGTGACCAATATTTACACTTCATAAGCTATTCAAACGCTGAGCGGAATGTGGCCACAGTCATGAACGGTGATGCTGGTTAAACCACCGCAGCATAAAATGCATGTCAATTCAATTTCAATCAGCGCAATAGAAATATGAATTTACACTGAAACAAAAGATAGTGCATATTCTTAATCGTGTCTATTTATGGGCAAATGTATAATGAGGAGTAGGAAAAAACAAGTTGTCTATCTGCTCTGTCAGTAAAATTTCATATACTTAAAAAGGTTCAAAAGCTTTGCATGTAACAAAATACTCTTAAACATACAAATATTGCAGAATTTCACAGATATGGTTTATAAATCAAGTTCTTATATACGTTCTTATACATACATATATTCAATTTCTAAAAAATTTTCTGACCTCTGCAGCAACTTAATTTATTGATCATTGTAGGCTAAAATTGCTTCACGCTTGGCGTTCGTTTACAGGACTTCGTTTACAGGATACCTAAATTTTCGAATAACAACTAAAACCTCTGTGTGTGTGAGAATACACAACATATTAAAATTTTTTGGAAAGTCTAAACTGGATCGAAAATAAATATATACATATATAATATATAAATATGTGAAGTATAATAAGGGCAAAGTACGGACAAAATCGATCGCTAGCTTCTTTCTCGATGAACGTATTGAGGAGAGTCACTTATATGTGGATAAAGTATAATATAATAAGTCGCTATGGTGTATATATCCGTATTTTTATGTGACATGCACACGATGTTGCGCTAGTTATGTGTTATATATAAATACTACATATACAGGCTTTGTTCGGAAAGTAATAGAACTGAGTATATTTAAAAAAAGTTTAATGAACCAATCGTTACAATTTTTTAAAAACTTTCAAAATAAGCTCCTTCTACGTCGATGCAGCGCTGCCAGCGCGATTTCCAAGCATTGAAGGCGTCACGGAGGGCATTCTTCGGAATAGCCTTCAGAGCCGGATGCTTGGATCCCCTCTGTCGTCTCAAAATGCTTGCCTTTCATCGGCCCACATCTGGACTGTGGCGTGGCTATGGAAGCGGTGGGATGCTGGCCTTGGTTAGGTAGCTGTTCACAAGAAAAGCGGTGTGAGCCGGGGCGTGGTCGTGGTGCAACTTCCAATGACTGCGATATCTTATCGGACCCTATTGACCCTTTGTTTGAGTCTTTTAAAGACTTCCACGTTAAAACTTGGCGTTAACGGTTTGTCCAGGAGGAAAAAATTCATGGTGGGTGATGCCTTTGATGTCAAAAAAGACAATGAGCATCGTATTCACTTTGGATTTGCTCATTCATCAACGACCTCTTCCCGGCCCTCCAAAAAGGCCTTGTGCCACCGAAACACACCATTTCCTGCTAAAGCAACATCTGGGTAAGCCTGCTTGATCATATTAAACGTTTCTGTCGCAGATTTACCGAGTTTCACACAGAATTTAATCGCTCTAACGAACGCTGCATTTTCGGCTTGCACCACTCACCTATGACCACTGACCAGCCGCTCGTCCGTGAGCTACGAACGCTCTCTACCGAATCCAGTCGGTGCGCGCAAGTTACATCCCATGCTAACCCAAGAACAACAGCAAACACAGATGGTGTGAAGATAGACTGGTAGATAAGAAGATACATTTATTTAAGACAACCAGAAGATATGTAAAATTAGGATATGAGAAGAAACACTGATACTAAATAAATATTAAATGCAAATGCAGCCACATGATAGTAATAAAGGATAAGCAGCACTGTGGAATTTTCCCACAGATAAGATTTTTTGTAAATTAGAAGATAAGCATTTTTGTAAAACTATAAAAGAAAGAAAATCTTTGAAATAAATAGACACATTTATTCTGACACTCTAAAGGGCCGGTCGTCTAAAATTGTTTCGTAATTCGCACGCTCCGAAGTACAGTTGCGGCGGATGAAAATCAGACCTTTTACTTTCCGGACAAATCCTGTAGGTCAGAAAAAAAATATACGTGTTTAATATAAATAACATTTTGTTGTACGTGGTTTACCATCACTAATTTAACAATTGATTTATTAATAAAACACCGACTTGTATTTGTGATTGACTCAATTATAAGCTTGTAGTACCTTTTCGAACAATAATTTGCATCGTCGAAATGAGCGGTACCATATATGTATGTAAATAGTTTTGAACAATAAATTTACCGTGTTTTATTCTACAATACTTATAAATTATCTCCTGTAATGCTCTCATTCAAATTCCACAAGATAACGTGATGAGTTTTTTTAATATGGTGCAACGGGGAATATCAACCTTATTCACAACTGTATAATTATAATTAAAATAAAGCATCTGAAAACGGTTAAATATACTATTATTTTGACGCTGTTATTTCTAAAATTTTATGTCATTCATTATTTAAACATGCTGAAATATATGTAAGTATCTTGAAGACTTTGTTACAAACGACTCAGCACAGATTGTCACATAGTAAGGGATATACTACTAATATTTTGTAAATTGACCCAAATTAGCAGAAATACATAGTTATCGAATATGACCATATGTAGGCATTTACGTACATAAGAAATATGTATATAATAAGCTAGATAACATTCACAAGGGCAAATAATCTTTTCATGAAATCTGATAATACGCATATATACTCATTACTAGTAAGACGGTTAATGTTTTTGTTTGAATGGTATTGTGTAAGTAATTAAACGATAATTAAATTGTAGTTCCAAATTTTGTATCTTATTTTTCAACTCTTGGTAACTCACAATTCACTCTATTAATAAAAGAAAATTTGATTTGATACTAAGGGTATATAATAAATATAATATGAAAACAACAATTGAGGTTTACTACCCTTTAGTAGTCCACAAGTTCATACACATTATCGCAATCCTCTTTAACTACAAAGTATAGATATTTTGACGCCCACGAGATGTCTGGCTTAGACACATGACAGCTTTTTATTTCACCGGGTCGTTTCTCTGTTACTTTTTGTTCGACTTCTTTTTTGTGTTTTCTCATAATACATTTTTTCAAACATACTATATTGACAGTACTTCGCTAAAATATATGCTCTAAATTCGTATAAATAAAAATATGTACGTATGTATATGTCTGTTTGCAACCTCATCACGGCGCAACCACATGTTTTTCGCTCGATTAATCATTGAATAAAAGTGATTGCTGTGTAAATGTGTTGGTAAATGCTTTGCGCCAAATGGAATTGTCCTGCTGGCTAAAAGAACTTGCCATTAATCTTTAAATGTGCTCGTATGCTACAAAAACTCATTGAAAGGGCAAAGAAGCAATACTTTGATAAAATAGTACATAAACCTATAAAATACTAGTAGGTGTTTTAAACAACCGTTCCGTTTACAAAGTTATTGTAAACTGTTCAATTTAATGCGGGAGCCGAAATATTACCATTAACGTGATATATGATGTAGAAATATATTTTTTTAAGTGGCGCCTCACCATAAATGGTTTAGTGCACAACACATTTTAAACACTATTAAATACACTGTACTGGGTCATACAATTGAAATCGAATAATAACCACACCCACCCCAATACAATGGTCATATTCAAAACTACAGAAAGTGCGTGAAGTCACTGAAGAAAAACATTGGAAACATTAAATGTATACTCCGAGTTAGTACAACAGGATTGTTTTTTTCTGGTATGAGATGGAAAAAAATAGTCGACTATTAACAGTGGAAACACTTAAATGAACTTTAACATATTAAAGAACATTTCTGAAAAAAACTCGTAGCTTTCGTAACATTGCGCTGCAGAACTACCATTACTCGCAGAGTAAGCTTAATCTAACAGCTATTACATCTCAGAGGTTTTCATTCGAAGTTAGTATGGCTTCTTGACTCTCTATATCAGAGTCGCTCCGGTCTTCTCTGCTCTACAAGAACATTTGAGCCTTAATATTTTAGATAGTGTCACTCTTAGTTTGACCGCAACATGTTTATCATATATTTTCGGGCATTATTTTCTCTGAAATTCGGTTTTCTCGTTTTAACCTCTCTATTTCATATTTCGGACAATAAACAAATACAATTTTAGCTTCAAGCTTACGTTTTCTAGCTGCTAGTAATTAAAATTGTTTTTTGTCCTGCAAGTTAAAGCTTCGTCATTGTTAGCAACAGTTCTACTTATGTGCTCAATTTGGTGTCAGCTTAACCGATTATCTGTACTGATATCATCGTTGGAAGGCGAAGAAATCCATCAGACAGTATGTTACACAAGTGAGGAGTCCTGGTAATCATTTATGCGTATTATATATTAATCGTCTGTTCAATAGATAATTTTTATAGCATCTTAGAATTATCTGGAATTCCAACGTTGCTGTCGCTTACTTTATTTTTTTTTACCTCTTTTGGTTGTATTGGGTAAGTTGGATTTGTTCTTTATTGCCTCTAATTTTCACCATTGCTTTTCGGATAAAATTTCAATTAAAATTTTTTTGACTAATAATATATGTATATGTTGGAAATGTTTTTTCATGTAATATTCTTTGTTTATTTTATTCAATTCACGTTTACAAAGTTTTGGTTTTAGATAATTTTTGTTTTTACATTTAAGTTTTTATAATCGACAAGTGTCGGTCAGTTTTGAGCGAACGTACATATCATATATATATTTACAAGTTTCGATATTGAACTTTTACGGTATACAGCGGGAGCATCACTTAGATAAAAAAAAAACGTATATTTTTCGAGTACATTGTACGATGGAAATAGTGAAATACCATAGACCTTTTTTTAGATTAAATAAAATCTAATGAATAATTACGTGTAAAAGAATGAAACCAAGGTTTTTATTATCTACAAACGATTTGCTTTCCATTGGTTAATATTATTTCGGTCTACAAATAAAAATTAGTGGGGTGGGGTGCTAACTTCCTTCATTATTTTGTATAATTAATTAAAAAATAATGAAGGCTCTACAAAATTGTTTAATTGTATTACAATGATGTACAAAGGTCCTACTATTGATCTAAATAAAAAAACCAATGAATTTTCAATTATGTGGTGCCAACAACCAGTCACTCTTTTGGACCGTGCAAAAAGCTATATTGAAGCAGAAGGAGACTATTTTGAATAAAATAAATTGATTTTGCGAAAAACCAATTTGTTCTGTTTTGTTTTTTAAAGTCCTGTTTACTGTGGAACGCACCTTGTATATATCTTCTTCTTAATTGGCGTAGACACTGCTTACGCGATTATAGCCAAGTTAACAACAGCGCGCCAGTCGTTTCTTCTTTTCGCTACGTGGTGCCAATTGGATATTCCAAGCGTAGCCAGGTCCTTCTTCATATACCGGCCCTTCATTTTTTTTTACGGTTAATGTCTTCATCTTCCTCTGCTTCCCCCAATACTGGCATACGAATACTTTCAGAGCTGGAGTGTTTTCGTCCATTCGGACGACATGACATGACCTAGCCAGCGAAGCCGCTGTCTTTTAATTCGCTGAACTATGTCGATGTCGCCGTATATCTCGTACAGCTCATCGTTCCATCGAATGCGATATTTGCCGTGGCCAACGCGCAAAGGACCATAAATCTTTCGCAGAACTTTTCTCTCGAAAACTCGCAATGTCGACTCATCAATTGTTGACATCGTCCAAGCCTCTGCACCATATAGCAGGACGGGAATTATGACTGACTTATAGAGTTTGGTTTTTGTTTGTCGAGAGATGAGTTTGCTTCTCAATTGCCTACTCAGTCCGAAGTAGCACCTGTTGGCAAGAGTTGTTATCCTGCGTTGGATTTCTAGCCTGACATTATTGGTGGTGTTTACGCTGTTCCAAGATAGACGAAATTATCTACAACTTCGCAGTAATGACTGTCAATAAGTGACGTGGATGCCTGTTTGTTTGATGACAGGAGACATTTCGTCTTGCCCTCGTTCACTGCCAGACCCATTTTCTTGCTTCCTTGTCCAGTCCGGAGAAAGCAGAACTAACGGCGCTGGTGTTGAGCCAATGATATCAATATCATCGGCATACGCCAGCAGCTGTACACTCCTATAAAAGATGGTACCTTCTCTATTTAGTTCTGCAGCTCGAACTATTTTCTCCAGAAGTAGCTTGACGAAATCGCACGATAGGGAATCACTTTGTCTGAAACCTCGTTTGGTATCGAACGGCTCGGAGAGGTCCTTCCCGATTCTGATGGAGCTTTTCGTGTTACTCACCGGTGGGCTTTAATCTTTCACACAATACGCTCGATAGAACCTTATGGCGCAGATTGTGTGGCCTCCTTTTTTATGGATTTGACATAGCACACTTAAATTCCAATCGTTGGGGATGCTTTCGTCCGACCATATTTTACAAAGAAGCTGATGCATGCTCCTTATCAGTTCTTCGCCGCCGTCTTTGAATAGCTCGGCCGGCAATCCGTCGGCCCCCGCCGCTTTGTTGTTCTTTAGCCGGGCAATTGCTATTCGAACTTCTTCATGGTCGGGCAATGGAACATCTGCTCCATCGTCATCGATTGGGGAATCGGGTTCGCCTTCTGCTGATGTTGTGCGTTCACTGCCATTCAGCAGGCTGGAGAAGTGTTCCCTCCATAATCTAAGTATGCTCTGGGCATCGGTGACTAGATCATCTTTAGGGGTTCTGCAAGAGTATGCTCCGGTCTTGAAACCTTCTGTAAGCCGCCGCATTTTTTCGTAGATTTTTCGAGCATTACCCCTGTCGGCCAGCTTATCAAACTCTTCGTACTCACGCATTTCGGCCTCTTTCTTTTTCTGTCTGCAAATGCGTCTCGCTTCCCTCTTCAACTCTCGGTATCTATCCCATCCCGCACGTGTTGTGGTCGATCGTAACATTGCGAGGTAGGCAGCCTGTTTTCTCTCCGCTGCGAGACGACACTCCTCGTCAAACCAGCTGTTCTTTTGCACTTTCCGAAAACCAATGGTTTCGGTTGCAGCTGTACGTAAGGAGTTTTAAATGCCGTCCCACAGTTCCCTTATACCGAGTTGTTCACGAGTGCTCTCAGAGAGCAGGAGTGCAAGCCGAGTAGAGAATCGTTCGGCTGTCTGTTGTGATTGCAGCTTCTCGACTTCGAACCTTCCTTGTGTTTGTTGGCGTGCGTTTTTGCTGCGCAGAGGCGGGTGCGAATCTTAGCTGCAACAAAATAGTGGTCCGAGTCGATGTTAGGACCTCGGGCTCTCATAAGTGCGCTCCAAGCACTCATAAAAGGCGTCTTTAGTGACATCGTCCTTCTCTTCTGTCGGGGCGTGGGCGCAAATCAAGCATATGTTGAGGAACCTCGCTTTGATGCGGATGGTAGCTAGACGTTCATTCAGCGGAGTGAATGATAGTACTCGGCGACGGAGTCTCTCTCCCACCACGAATCCAACACCAAACTTGCGCTCCTTTATATGGCCACTGTAGTAAATGCCACAAGGACCTACTCGTCTCAGTCCTTATCCCGTCCATCGCATTTCTTGGACGGCGGTGATGTCAGCCTTTATTTTCACGAGGACATCAACCAGCTGGGCAGCGGCACCTTCCCAATTAAGGGACCGGACATTCCAGGTGCATGCTCTTAAATCGTAGTCCTTATTTCGTTTGCCGTGGTCGTCATCAAAAGGGGGTCTCTCACCCGAGGCTGTATATGTATATAAACAGCGAAATATTATTAATTATAATTAGTGGAATTCGCTATGGATTTCAGCACCCTGACTAAGAAGCTTCGTTGTTGTTATGTTAAATGAGCATAATGATTTTTTTGACAGGACCTTAATCAAAGCTACATAATGTTCTCTCAAAAAGTCCTCTATCAGAATTACCCGCAATTACAAGAACTTTAGTTACTTTATATTAATGTTTTTCACACAGTTGCAAGCATTTTTTTTTTTAAATTTAGTGTGAAAATGGTTAAGTTTTAGTTTTTCAATAGGCACTTTTCAGTAGAGAATTTGGATTGACTGATTTTTCTCATAGACATAAAATTCAACGTTGGGTTATCTATTATACCCAAAATATCTTCGTAATTGTTTTTGTAGCTGTTGTATGTAAACTATTTCATTTCAAACAATTACACTGTGGAACATTTTTGGGATTATTGTCTGGGGGGTGAGAAATTCCAAGTCAGGGTGATGGTACTAGGACAGTATAGTAAAACCCTCAAAGGGTTTGGCGTTCGTATGTGTCAGTTATTTTTTACGACCTTTTAAAATTTTTCCTTATCTTGATGTTTTTTCGCTTAGTTGTAACATTTTGGCAAAAACGTAGTTTAACATAACTCGCGAACCACAATTATCTATTTCTCCAATCCATTAGACGGTTGTAGCAGCTTTTACACACTATATTTGGTACCCAATTTTCGTTCACTATAACATTTTGGGAATAAGGAAAAATTTAAAAGGTTGAGAGGTTCTACTATACTGACCTAGTACCATAACCCTGACTTGGAATTTCTCATTCAACCAACGAATAGTTATATTCCAAACTCCATCTAAAGGTTGGTACGCAGCTCTCAAGTAATTGCTCAAGAAAAAAAATACATTATTTCTCAAGTAATTTTGACAGCTGGTTACGCATTGTGAATGATCTACATTAGAAGAGCAAGAGAGAATAAACAAAGAAAACAAACTTTGTGCGTAATATGTATGTGTGTATGTGTATGGTAACATAAATATTTTCATTGAAATTTAAGAAATGTTGTTGATGATTGGTAGGTTTTATACAACATTTCAAAATGGAATATACTTCATAATAATGATTTCAACTAATTTAGGATGAATTTGACGATTACTTCGAATTTCCTTCAAGAAACAATTGTTGATTTGATGTTTCTTCGCAAAACCAGGTTTGCCATATTCACATTTTACTGAAAAAAAGTATCAAAATTTAGTACTAGATTTCTTGAGAGCTGCGTACTAGCACAAGTAAATTTATCGCAGGAAAGTTTCTTGACCGTTTCTTAAGCGTTTTTTATATGAAGTTTTCACGTTTCTTGAGAGCTGCGTACTAAGCTTAACGGAACAATGATCGATGATGATATGAATTTTCTGAACCTAATTAAATTGGTCTCGTTGTCTTGTCTCTGCCAAAGTTATGTCAACTCGACATTAAATTAGGCAACTTTTGTTGGTGCCAAATTAATCACAGAATTTCGTCTCTACTCAATACTAAATTTAGTTATTTATACACAATATTCTGAAAGGCACATATTTGGTTTGAAAACTGAAATTTTGTGTGAATAGATTTCTATTAGGGTGAGTAGAGGGAAAATTTTGTAAATATCTTAAATCGCCGACGATGTTGTTACGAAGAGCAATAACGGATGTTATTCAGACTCTATTATCATTGAATGATATCCAAGTGAAATTGATTTAATTGCTATATTAATAAGTTGGTATGCGTGGCTATTAAGCTTCATATGATAATGGTTATTAGGTAACAAAACGAATATACCGAATTTGAGATTCATAAGTAATTTTGCGGGTTACGTCATTTCAATATGCATGGCTCTATATATTCATTATATGCACATACAAAATCGTATTTAACGTATTATATGAAAATGAGGTTGCTAAAGCGTCTTTTCTTTGTTGAACTTTGTATTCAATCATAAGAGAATTATTGAATTTCTACAACTATAGTAATAGATCCCATTCTCTCAAGATACACATTTTTTCATGAGGGCAACCATTTTTTGAATAACTTATGAGCTCCTATGAAACATAAATTATTTTTTTATTTATGATGTGTGGTATATACATACATATATTCAGCATATACTCGTATATCAAGAAAATGGTATAGAACTGAGGTTATTCGTAGTTTTAGCGTGCAATCATAACAATCTTATTTATGTGTACAGAGACGTTGAAAATATGCATATCCGCTGTTACCGTTTGCTGTGTAAACTCATCCCACACTTTATATTTATCCGCAAAAGGCTTCTAAGCTAGATTATTCACTGAGAGATGTCATTACTTTAAAACGGGTTTTGTGAATCTGTGCCTGTCTCATGGATGTGTGTGTAAGATATATTAATTGGCATTATTTGCTCTCACACTTAATGATATCTCCCCATCCATAATGTATAAGCACACATACATAAGTTTGCTTCACAAAGGAGCGCGAACGCAGTGAGTCATCAGTAATACTCAGGTATCCAGAAGAACGTACATCTACACTATATTTAATTAAAAGATAAACTTTAGAGTATTGGCTTTCACAGGAGAATAATCGCATTATGGCTGCTTTGCTTCCCAAAAGATTATTTCCCCAATAACGGTTTACAACTAAATTTCAATTCAGTTGAAATATTACAATTGTGTAATAACGATAAAAAGTCGGTTTTCTAACCATTATTGATAAAAAAGCTTATAACCTACGTTGGGTTATTTTACTTTCAACTCAACTGAGTCCAGTTATAAGGTGAATTATAGGAATTTCATTCATTCGTACATCAAAAACCGGATAGTACAGATAGTTTTAGATAAGTGAAGTAATACGAAAGAGTTTATAAAATTTTAACCATGACTTTTCATAATGTAATGGTTGAACCAGAGCTAAGTTCTTGAGTTATGACTATAAATGTTACTTAAATGAAAATGTGGTTTATATATAAAGCCAATACAAAGTGTTCATAAAATTATGAAGGGATAAACATTTTTCCGCAAGTCAAAAAAAGTTTTTCTTATACAAAACTTTCACACAGACATTCAAAACCCGAGTGATTATTTGGCGTTTATATAGAAACATGGACGAACATAGCCAAATTGACTCAGATCATCACGCAGAGGTAAGCAGAGGAAGAGGAAGACCTCCACTCCATTGGAAAGACCAGGTGGAGAAGGACCAGGCTGTGCATGCAATCTTCAATTGGCGCCACATTGCAAAAAGAAGAAACGATTGGCGCGCTGTTGTTAACTCGACTAAGTATAACCGCGTAAGCGTTGTCTACGCTAATAAAGAAGAAGAATATAAATAGTATGTCAGAATGAACTCTTTTGCCTTCTCTCTAATAAAGCATAGCGTAAAAAGATGAGAATTACCCAATATTTCGTTTAGCTTTGCTTTGCTTCGCCTTTAATGTAAACGAATTTATACGAGTATCTGCCGTTATATGCACAATGTACTGTCTGTTAAACGGGTTACAATCGAACGAGAGAAAACAAATATTATTCCAAAGGCATACAAACACATACAAATATTTTATTTTTATTGAGTAAATGCTTGAAGTGTAGTTACGTATTTAGTTCTCGAAAGGCATATTCGCAGTGGAATTGTACCTACTGCCAACACAAAGAACATCGCATAAACAATGCGGTCCCAATAAGCTTTCAAATGTAATCAGAGGGTATTGAGCAAAACAAATGCTTACGAATATCAATCCATGAAAATACTCTGCAAAATTTGGGAAGTGCAAAGTAGCAGGCAGCGTAGGGATAACGTGATTTTGCACCTACCGAAATCAAAATCACGGTCATGTTTGTTTATGGATTTGTCCCAAATTTCAGTTAGTGTGTTCAGTAAGGTTTGCTATTTCATCATATCACGTTTCACTTTGGTACATCACTTGGAAATTGTCCAAAATTATTACATGAATACAGTTTCTCCGGTGGCTACTGTAAGCGCTCTTCGCGCAAAACATGGTGAGACCCATTTTTGGCTTAATGGCTTCGTCAACGAACAGAATTATTGCTAATGGGGAGAGATAAGTCCTCGTGTGATTCAGGAAACGCAATTTCACGTTTACTGCGGATTGCGGTATGGCGGCATCTTGGGGCCTTATTTCTTCCGAAACGAGACAGGAAATGACGTTATCATCATTAGTGAGCGTTTTATCGAAACGAACGAATTTCTTCTAGTATTTTGGTGAAATCGACGCTAAAAGTCTGTATTTCTAACAAGACATGACTGAGTAATTTGGAGAAATGGCGTAGCCAATTGGCCGCCAATATCGTGTGATTTAACGCCTTAGACTATTTTGTTGCTCTTGTTGATAGAGTCTTTAGGTTGGATGTGGTAGACATAATTTGGGGAAAAGTAAATTTATTAACAAACACAAATAATCATGTGACAAAACGCTGCACAACTGTATTCAGAGTAATCAGAAATATCAATTGTTTAACACGCATAACAAGTTAGCACTCCCGCATAGCATCGGATGTGTCATTATACCAAAATGCCAATCCCATATAATGGGTTGTCAAAAAAGTCTTGCGGTATTTTTATTGAATTTTTTTTTATTGAAATTGAAATGAATTTTTGATGACTCATGCCCAGCTCTTGACCAATGCTATGGCTGCTACTATGCCGGTCTCTTTCGACCAATTCAGCGATTTTATCGTAATTTTTGACGACAGGCCTTCCGGAGCGTGGCGCATCTACGACCACCTCTACACCAGAACGAAAACGTTGAAACCATCGTTGTGCGATGAAAATGGAAACTGTATCGGGTCCATAAACTGCACAAATTTTATTGGCGGCTTGAGATGCATTTTTGCCTTTATCGTAGTAGTACTGTAAAATATGCCGTATTTTCTCTTTATTTTGCTATAACTCACGAACGACTTAAAAGAAACGACAATCAATCAATCACGTGTTAGCGCGTGAAATAAGCTTTCCAAAAAGGTATAGCATGACCCGATGCGGCGAATAAAACTAGAACTACGCGCTTTCAGCGCCAACTAGCGAAAATACCGCAAGACTTTTTTGACAACCTATTATTTTAAAGTACTTCCCTGGCTCTGTTTGTTGCAAGTTGCGAGAGTATAAAATGTTCGGTCACACGCGAACTTGTTAAGTTAGTTAGTCAATACAGCTCGAGAATATACAAACCGCAGGCAATGTTCTAAAAAGTAAGGTATACTATACAAGTATACTCCATTAAAATATTAAATTAATTAAATTAAAATGAGACCAATTTGAAGAATTTAGAATAGAATAGAATACAATTATCTTGCATACAAAGGCATAATTGTTTAATTAATACTAATTGTGCTGTGGTCAGTCCTCTGTTCTAACGTATTATCACCAAGGAACTTCTTGTTATTGCGTAACTATTCTATGACTAACCTTGTTTAAGGTTATGTTTGAAAAGTAAGGCAGGGCTGAGCTCGAGTGTAACCAAACAGAAAGTTTGGGAAATACCTTGAGGTGCACAAGATTTGTAAGTTTTACGGGATCTAGAATAAGTTTTCACCCACTTCTTTCCGTTTCAGGCCCAAGATACACCGTTACTAGAAAAATCCGTGCTATTAATTTTATTGCCGAGATATGCTATATATAGATATGATATATGGAAGCTTGAAAACTTTTCTCTTAGGTAAATGGAGTCTTAAGAATTTATTGATCTGATTCAAAACATTTTTGAGATAGAAGCATACTATTATTGGAAAAGAATCGTCTCCGAATCTCCTTAACCACTAAAGCTATGTGAGTCATCGAGTGATATTGAGAGAGCGTATTTTTCTAATAACAATGTATATTTGTACCTTAAATGGATAAAATAGGGTGAAAACTTACCCTTGACCCCATATAACTCACAAACCTTATGCGCCTAAAGTTATTTCCAAGGCTTTGACTCTGGCGAGTTGAAAGAGTATGAAATGTTCTGGTTGTGATAATGATATTTATGCACAGCCACAAATTTGGCAGAATTAATTTAAATACATTGCGCGCCACCTCTGATGGTGTGAACTGAAGCATGTAAAGGAAAAGCGCTTTCACATCGTCGCGTCGGTATGTAAACCTAACGAAAATAAGCACTGAAAGGCACAGTCGGGTGCCTGCTTAAGCAGGTGCAGGCAGTAGTTGCCTTACTACTTGCAGTTAGCAGAATCTGTGTTTCCACTGTTGCGCACAGGAAGCAACTTGAATTAATAGCGGAGCCGTCACTTGCAGTAGCAAGCTGTTGCCCCAATACAGATGCACCAACGTCACTGTCAGCACATTACGGTATATGTATACCAAACACTCGTCACTTGACGTATTGCAGGGTACGAGTACATGCGCCCGCATTTCAATATCAATACGTGGTAATATTTCTTCAACAGATTGCTTTACGGCTTCAGTACAGTATTTAAATAAAATTCTAACTGTAATTAATTAACTTTGTGAATTAATTAGCGAATCTTCTATCTCATCTAACATCACTTTTGTCTTTTTCCGTTTGGCCACCACCATAACACATCTCCTATTTGGACATTTTCAAGTCAATTTATCCTTTTATGTGTCTTCCAAATAATCAGCGCTCTTTGTGGTACACCTGTCCGGGATCGCTACATCTGTCGCTACTCATTATGGTACGTATACTTTGTATTCTTTAGGTGAATGAACGAACTGAGACTTTCCATTCCTGTGTACGTATAGTAACAATCTTTGGCTGGCTACAGTTCTTAGCTGTCGGGCATTCGTTTATGCCAAAAACATCTGTTTAACCATTTGACAAATAGATAAAAACACCGTTGGCAACTTTGTTGGACCCCGCTGTCCGACCGCCAATCCGAGTAAACGAAAGCTTATGTAAAAGTCACGATATCTTGAGTAACACTGCAGGGAGAAGAATTCTTAGTTTAGACAAAAATTAAAATTTGCGTAAGCTCCGTTATCTTTGAATTACATATCTCACAAACAAATAAATATAGACAACCCGAAAGTTTTGAGTGAATGTAAAATATGAATAGCTGATTTTAAGAGAGAGAATAAATAATATATTGATTTCTTTACTTTGGCTCAAATATCTGTTTTGAAATTGCAATATACCCATTATCACAAGCATATTTTTTACTGCTTTCAGGAATATTACATGATAATGAATAAAAATCCGAAATTCAAAAATATCTTCTTCTTCTTTATTGGCGTAGACACCGCTTACGCGATTATAAACGAGTTAACAACAGCGTCGTTTCTTCTTTTCGCTACGTGGCGCCAATTGGATATTCCAAGCGAAGCGAGAGTCTTCTCCACCTGGTCCTTTCAACGGAGTAGAGGTCTTCCGCTTCCTCTTCTTCCTCCAGCGGGTACGTCGAATACTTTCAGAGCTGGAGTGTTCTCGTTCATTCGGACAACATGATCTAACCAGCGTAGCTGCTGTCTTTTAATTCGCTGAACTAAGTCAATGTCATCATACAAGTAAAGTTAACACATTAGTCTGCTAGTCTGCCCACTGTAGCGTTCTTAGAGCCACTCCACACCAGCCAGTAAGCGTGGGAATAGTCCGCGACAGCATTTTCTCATCGACTGGCAAATTCTTCGCTAGTCCAATATCAGCGCGGTAGCAGCGATTCACCTGTTGTCTAGGCGAGAACAACAACAACAGTATCAGGTGCAGTAACCGCAGAATTACCGAAATTGTACCAAGCATAGGGAATCAGGCAGGGCTCATATTTTTAAGTTTTAGTCTTAAGCCAGACTTTAAGAAGAGCACACAGTGCTTAAATAAAAATTATCAAATTGTAAAAGTGGAGGTTAAAATTGTTTCCTGGATCAATAATTTATATCTCATACAGCTCATCGTTCCATCGAATGGGATATACGCCGTGACCAATGTGCAAAGGACCATAAATATTTCGCAGAACTTTTCTCTCTAAAACTCGCAAAGTCGACTAATCAGTCGTTGTCATCGTCCAAGCCTCTGAACCATATAGCAGGGCAGAAATTATGAATTTTTGTTGCTCAACGTCAGTTTACACAGGAGTATTAGTTTTGCGGGGATACAAAATTCAGACATCGCGGCATAAAGGCAGCTCCTTTTCGTGCTGTCGAAAGCAGCTTTGAAATCGACGAAGAGGTGGTGTGTGTCGATTCTTCTTTCACAGGTCTTTTCCAAAATTTGGCGTATGGTGAATATCTGGTCGGTTGTTGATTTGCCAGGTCTAAAGCCACACTGATAAGGTCTAATCAGTTTGTTGACGGTGGGCTTTATTCTTTCACAAAATACGCTCGAGAGAACCTTATATGCGATGTTGAGGAGGTCTCCTTTTTTATGGATTGGGCAAAGCACACTTAAATTCCAATCGTTGGGCATGCTTTCGTCCGACCATATTTTACAAAGAAGCTGATACATGCTCCTTATCAGTTCTTCGCCGCCGTACTTGAATAGCTCGGCCGACAATCCATCGGCCCAAGCTGCTTTGATGTTCTTCAGCATGGTCAGGCAATGGAACGTCTTCGCGTTCTCCTGGCGTTGTACGTTCACTGTCATTCAGCAGGCTGGAGCAGTGTTCCTTCCATAATTTATGTATGCTCTGGGCATCGGTCACTAGATCACCTTTGGGGTTCTACAAGAGTATGCTCCGGTCTTGAAACCTTGTGTAAGCTGCCGCATTTTTTCGTAGAATTTTCGAGCATTACCCCTGTCGGCCAGCTCTTCATACTCACGCATTTCGGCCTCTTTCTTTTTCTGTCTGCAAATGTGTCTCGCTTTCCTCTTCAACTCTCGGTATCTATCCCATCCCGCACGTGTTGTGGTCGATCGTAACGTTGCGAGGTAGGCAGCCTGTTTTCTCTCCGCTGCGACACGGCACTCCTCGTCGTACCAGCTGTTCTTTTGCACTTTCCGAAAACCAATGGTTTCGGTTGCAGCTGTACGTAAGGAGTTTGAAATGCCGTCCCGCAGTTCCCTTATACTGAGTTGTTGACGAGTGCTCTCAGAGAGCAGGAGTGCAAGCCGAGTAGCAAATCGTTCGGCTGTCTGTTGTGATTGCAGCTCCTCGACGTCGAACTTTTCTTGTGTTTGTTGGCGTGCGTTTATTGCTGCACAGAGGCGGGTGCGAAACTTGGCTTCAACAATGTAGTGGTCCGAGTCGATGTTAAGACCTCGGAGCGCACGCACATCTAAAACACTGGAGACGTGTCTTCCGTCTATCACAACATGATCGATCTGGTTGGTGGCTTTTCGATCCGGAGACTGCCAGGTAGCTTGATGCATCTTCTTGTGCTGGAATCTAGTACCACAGATAACCATATTTCGGGCCCCGGCGTAGTCAAACAGCCTCAACCCATTTGGGGATGTTTCGTCGTGGAGGCTGAATTTACCGACCGTAGTGCCAAATAGAGTACCTTCTTTGCCCACCTGGCGTTAAAGTCGCCAAGCACGATTTTGACATCGTGGCTGGGCAGCTCTCATAGGTGCGCTCCAAGCGCTCATAGAAGGCATCTGTGGTCACATCGTCCTTCTCTTTCGTCGGGGCGTGGGCGCAAATCAGCGATATGTTGAAGAACCTCGCTTTGATGCGGATTGTGGCTAGACGTTCATTCACCGGATTGAATGATAGTACTCGGCGACGGAGTCTCTCTCCCACCACGAATCCCACACCGAATTTGCAGTCCTTTATATGGCCACTGTAGTCAATGCCACAATGACCTACTCGTCTCAGTCCTTATCCCGTTCATCGCATTTCTTGGACGGCGGTGATGTCAGCCTTCACTCTAACGAGGACATCAACCAGCTGGACAGTGGCACCTTCCCAATTAAGGGACCGGACATTCCAGGTGCATGTCCTCAAATCATAGTCCTTAATTCGTTTGTCATGGTCGTCATCAAAAGCGGGGGTCACTCATCCGAGGCTTGTTGTTTTTTTTTTCATTGGTTGCGTTTTTTAAGTGGCGCTTCCCAAACCCAACGCGCGATCCTATGTAGGGGATGTTTCGCCTTCTCACTTTAGCTCGCCTTCAAACAGATGTTCTTAGGCTCCCCAGAGGATACTTGGTCAAAGACCGCAAGTCATGAGCTGCTTGAGCTATTTGTAAAAGAATCGTTTCTGGCCACTCCCAAGTGAATGGCGATCAGACAACTTTCCTCACTTACGTGAACTTCTACACAGGACTCCATCCTCCCGTCAAAAATATCTGTATTCTTAAAACACTTATATACATATATTGAGATGAGAAAAATTATGTCAAAAGAGTGGTAGGCCTTAACATTACTTTGTATTGTTAATATTATATTAGTTTTCTGTATGTAAACTAAAAAATGATACTTTTACGAGTATTCTCATGTAATAAAACATTTACATATTTTAAGTTTCCAAGGGTTAATTATACAGGGTATATTAAGTTTGCCACTAAGCTTGTAACACTTAGAAGGAATCGTCAAAGACCCTACAAAGTATATATGCGGAGCTCAATCGATTAGCTATATCCGTCTGTCCATCAGTATAAATGGTTTGTATTTCTGAAGAGTTTATAACTTTGGCGCAACCGATGCTAAGTAAGTTTTAAGAAAAACGATCGGAAATTATTATAAATGTAAATGCTAGTAGGTACGCTCTCTTTGGGAATTTACTTCGAATTTGGACTAAATGCACAAAGTTTGCGGCTTTTGTGACCACGGAATACTGTCACAATGCGAAATTATAAAATGCATATAAAATAGAAACATCTATTGCCACTGGTTCTATGTATAAAGCTAAGCCAGGTTATTAATTGGCTGTATTCTGAAGTGATTGCTCCAGCATTGCTTGGGATATTGTGTATATGGTTTTGATGATAGAAGGGCGCGGAAAAATTCCTTTGCTTGGTAATCCCTCATAAATAACCGCAACTAAATGACATCTTTTTTATTTTGTTACGGGCCTGAGAAATTAAGAATTTTAGCTCAAGTTATCGATCCCACAGACAGACTGACGAACGGTTATTCGGATTTCAACTCGTCTCAACATTCTGATACTTTATTTATACATATATATTAGGGTGTCCCTTATTTTTCGAAGTTTTAAATTTTTATCGCATAGGTCTTAATTTTGTTCATTTGCCTTTAAACCACTCGGAAATAAATTTTTACCTTGTTTGGAGTACGATAACCCGTGCCGACTTGCATCGAATCATGTTCATACATGTTGCGCAGCAGGAGCTGTGGGTATTCACGACTTTCGTCATTTGTTCTCAATATTATAATTAATTATTGTAAAACAAGCATTAAAAAATGTGTTTTATTATTTGGAAACAAATTCTAAAAAATTACAAAATATTTACTACTCAAATGCAAGGGCATCACGATCAACTTGCCAGCTCTGATTAAAGCCTTGAGAAACCCTTGGCATTCACCTCTCAAATAGTAAGTTCAGAAACTACTTCAAAACGAGGAAGGAAAAACTTTATCACGCCAATTTTAGTTGCAGCTTTAGATAGATGTCAATGAAGCATACAGGATTCTGTCTATATTATGTACATATATCAGAAGCATTAGACCTTAGCTGTGATGATTTTCCGATAAACAAATCGTCCATTTAACGTATTTGAGATAGAGCGGAATATAAAATCCGATTTTCAGAATAATGTGCTTTAAATAGTGGCCGTTCACTGGGATGGGAAATTATTACCTGGACTTAACGTGAGAAGTTCTAAAGAAGAAGGGCTACCAATTCTAATTTCATTTGGAAAAAAGGTAGAACTTCTCGCCAGGATCAAGTTAAAGCTGTGTTGAATGCACTTTATGACTGGAACCTCGATGACAAAGTACAAATAATGTGCTGTGACACAGGTGCGTCTAATACAGGGCGATTTAAAGGAGCTTGTGTACTTTTGGAACAAAAACTAGACGGATTTACTACTCTTTGCTTGCCGCCATCACGTTTACGAACTGGTTTTAAAATGTGTCTTCGAAACAAAAACCACCAAGTCACATGAAAATTGTCAAGCGATTTTGAGATTTGAAATTGTTTTGAGATGCGTGATTTAACTTCTTCAATATTTTTGATTGTATGAAATTAGAAATCAACCAATTGCCTGTACCGAGAATAATTAACTTTGCCGAAATTGCGACGAAAAATTTACAAACAAAGAAACGCGTGCGGTTCCGATTGCGGTCTTAATACAATTAAATTCTTTATTACAGTTCATTTTTGACTAATCCTAAAATTTAAGCTAACTGCATAAAATTGTTGGAATGTAAGTATGTACATAAGTATGTATAAAAAAGAGGTGAGTATAATTCATTTTGTTAACCTATAGCAATATATTTAAGTGAGTATGTTTAATATTATTGGGGTACGTATTTTTACATAATAAAAAGAAAAGTTTATTATTTGAATATAATATTTTAATAACTCATTTAATTTGAATTTAATGTTTTTTAGTTTTAGCTATAGACATAAGTCGCTTTACGCAATATCACAAGTAGCCCTGATATTCCACTTTCAAAAAGTTTAGAGACAACTGGAAAACTATTAATGTTGCTCCCATTGAAACTGATACCAATATCGTCACAAGACACTTTTGTAATGCAATAATAGAAGATTTGTTGAAATTTTATAATCAAGAACTGCAAAAAACCATTAGATGTGACGATTATCGGGAACTGATTGAACTCTCTATTATTTTCTTAGAGGGAGAGAGTGAAAACGAAATTAAAATCAAGCAAAGTGTACCCTAGAGCTATTTACTCTTTAAAGATATGTTTGTTGCAATCTTAGTTCAAAATTAGTGCCTAGGATAAGCGAGCACTTCAAGACATCTGTTTATTCATTACGGTTTTATATGTAAAACCTTGGCTTGGATGTAGCCTGGCGGTGAAGACACCAAATCAATATTTGTGCTTTTGATGGAGGCTTAAGGAATATGAGTCATTGACGAATTTCTCCAGTACCCTGAGCAAGTACTTGTCAGAAGAAATTGCCATTTGTCACTCTTTGATGATGAATTAACGAACAAACCAAAACGAACATTGTAGTGAATTTCCAAAGAGAGAGTTTGTATGATTCTGGGAAAGAGATATATTCCATCTAAAGAAGATATGTCTGATTATTTGTATAGTAAGTAGGATTAAAATAAATACTATTTATTGTATATTGTGAATTTATTGTATGTTTCTTAAACAGAACTATTTATACTGTTATCAATAAATTGTTAATAATACTGCCTTATTTATTGTTGCAGGAAAATCCTTAAGCGACTTTGTGTCTGTCAAGAGCACAAGTTTATTTTGTCGATTAAAAATTTATAAAATTTTTCTCCTGAGACCCTTTTCTACATGGGAATAAGATGTATAACGGAACGGGTTAAAAGCAGCAATTTTCAAGATTTTCAGAGTTCTGTCGGCACGGGTTAACGTTGACGTAGGAAGATGAAATTTTGTATTTAAGTAAGCTGGGTAGATTAAAAAGAAATAGGCGGTATGCATTCGATATCTAAAAAAAATGTTTTCCCATATAAGGGACACCCTAATATGTATATAACCCTATGTCAAAGTCGTTTATTATTTTTAATTGATGCAAACAATCAGAAAAAAGTTGATTTTGGTCCCACAGGATACATCAATATTATTATTTAGTATCTCAAGTGTTGACTTTTGTATTAAGATCATTCCAGCCCAATGTCGCATTCAAATTTTCTAACATTTTCGTATGTCTCAGCACTTAAAAATTTGTAGCATTTAATAATCCGCACTCAGATGGCGTTTGTTTCACACTTATTGCCGCGTCTACAAACAACCTTTTATCAAAAAATAAAAAAAAAACATAATTAAGTCAATAATTATGATACTTGTTCCGTTGAAAACTACAACCACGCCTACTAAAATATTTTAATTTTTGTAGTACTCGTAAATCATATTTTTGTTAGTTTATGTCGTAATGCCAAGAATAGATAAAATTAGTTCAATACTACATCTAGACTCATTTACTTAATATAATAGCTTAAAACTTCTGATTGGCTATATCATGTATATCGGTAAATTTGTAATACACAGATAATAGTGGATAAAACAGTTTAACGCCAAAATCATATTTTAGTCAAACTTGCCCTTGGATTGCCTTGATGATAGCTGGTTATCTCATATCTGAATTAATTTGGTTGATTTTAATAGAAACTAACTCTCTAACTCGAAGCATCCAAAATTTTTGTGACAGATCTTTCAAAGGCGTATTAACTTCTCAACTAAAAGCGAGCTTGGATTGCAGCGATGTTGTTGAAAAATACGGATATTGAAATGAACATTTAAGTTTCGCACAACGGATTACTTAACTTGACGCGCATTTAAGAATCTTTAAAAGAGTAAAACATAAAATTCAATAGTAATTTATATTAAATTTACATCAAATAGAGTATCCTTTACGACTTTTTAAAATATATAAACAGCAACGATTTTTAAAATCTTTTTTATTTTTCTTAATGTGAAAACTCGGATGTTGCTATTGCCTTTCATACACAACAACTTGTTTTATTTCCTACTACACCCTGCTCCTTTGGTTAAAATTGGCAGAAGCGAGACTATTGGTAACGAACATGTCGCTACAATTCAATGTCATTGAAAATGTTCACATAATTTTCTGCGGATGTGTTAGTATTTAAAAACTTGTGGCATTTTATTTTCCACATCGACATGATGTGCGCTTTTCACTGGTCTTTCCAATAAGTGCCTCTAACAGCGATAAACTGAATAAAGTGAAAGGGGGAAAACAATTTTTTTATATACTTTGAGGACGTGCGCTGAATGTCCGGTTATACATAATACGGGGAAAAATTTACGCAATTTTTAAATTATAACGTAGTATCATAGTTGGGTGGCATTCAGAGATTCGCTATTTCTCTAGTAATAATAACGGTACTGTCAAAAACAACTAAAAGTGCGATAAGTCAATAAATAAATACGCCAGATACATTAAATCGTACGTCCTCGTTGGTATGAGAGAGCTTTATGGGAGTCAAGATTCAAATTGGACGATGGGCGTGGCACCACCCACTTTTAGGTAAAATCCTGACTCAATAATTTAGTCATAACACTGTACCTGCAATAAATACAACTGGGCGAAAAGTGGACGCAGCCACCAAATAACAAACATATAACATCCGGGTGACTTGACTTCATATGATTGGTGATTGTAAGTAAGGAATACCTGCGAACATTGCCTGAGCATGTGTCATACAAATAAAATGTACTATTGGAAAAAATATAAAAAATACTCCCATATACTACATATAATAATTTTCGTTTTTATACTTTTGTAACATGTTGCTACAGAGTAAAATAGTTTTGTTCACCTAACGGTTGTATGCAAGTATATCAAAAAAAACTAACAAAACTAATAGAGGAGAATCAGGAGACGATACGAGTTGAAATCCTGGTGACTGTCTGTCAGTCTGTTCGTCATTGCAAGTTGCAGTATCTTAGTAAAACTTGGCACACATATTTCTTTGCAAAAAAGTAAGGCGGAGTTCGCAGATAGGCGTAATTGGACCACTGCCAAGCCCACAAAACACCATTAATCAAAAACTTGAAAAGCACCAATATTAAGCATTCAATTAATATATACTATTTTAGATGTAAATATCTAACAATGATAAAACGGTTTTTTTAGACAAATTGGGCATGGAACCGTCCTCTATTTGATTTAGTATATATATCTCCTACCACATTTAAACAACAATAACCAAATTCCTTCACGACAAAGTCCTTTACTACCCTTCTCAACACTGTTTAAATTGACGAAATCCGAGGATAGCACCGTCTACTCCCCATATAACGGTACTGTTAAAAACTAATAAAATTGAGATAAATCTAAATATGCCACGAACATTAAGTTTTACCTCCAATATGGTATGAGAGGGCTTGAAAGGAGCCAAGGTCAAAAAAGTACGACACTACCCACCATTAGATGAAATCGCATATCTGCAAACCTGAAAAACCGACTTTATCCAAATTTCGTACACGACATTCCTTTGACATTCTTATGTTAAAGTATGAAGGTAGGCGAAATCGGACTATAGCCACGCGTTCTTCGCCTATAACAAAATTTTTAATTCCATTTGAAACTTCCTCTTTCCTATATATAAATCATGAAGCAATCAATATATCAGGGTAAAATTTGGGATGAATATTGCTTTTGAGGTGCGTCACCTTATGACTATTTCCAAATCAAACAGAACTGTTCAGGACCCTAGATACTATATGTGAACACTAGAGCCCATAGTTGACTTTTTAATTGAGATATGTATATAATTTGAATGTGGTGTGGTACAAATAGGTTGAAACGGGTCAACACTTCCTTTAGCCACAATATAGCTAATATAAAAATTTCCGAATTTTCAAGTGACTTTATACCGCATATATCGGCCAATATGTGAGGAATCTTAATAAAATTGAGAGAGCGTATTTTTCTTATAACGATGCATTTTTGTGCATAGAATAAATAATATCGAGTGAAAACTTGCCCTAGACCGCATGTAAATAAAAAGTACTTCACTGGCGTTAATTCTTGCAAGTTATACCCGAACTTAACTCTTCCTTTCTTGTTTTAAATAAACGACTTCCCCCGTTCTTACCTCATTCAGAAATGGATATTTTTAAGCATATTCATCTATATAATTTACTGTTACTTCATAAGTCCACATCGTTGAATATTTATCTTAGTGTATGCCTTCTTGCGATTTGTCATGTGTACGCCATGGCCTATATACTCAGTTTGCGTCAGAATGCATTGTATAGCTTTTGGCTGCCCTTATACTTTATATGGGTAAATGTGGCATAAGTTTCAAACTAAATTTATGCTAATAATATTTCACAGTGATTTGTTGTGGTTATTTAAGTAGCTGACTCTACAAATGGTATTGGTTTAATGGCGAATTCGATTAATATGCTTGTTAAAAAAAATAACAATTTTAGTATGGTTGACGTCGCGTAGAGAAGTTTTAGACTGCAATATTGAATCGTAAGTGAGGCAGGTGTAGTTTCACAGCCATTGTTGCATGTAATAAATTAATTTACCGCACCAAAGAAACGCTTGTTCATCTATCAGTCATCTACGAACATTTTGAATTTGAGTGTTAAATTAGATGCGTTAAAAATGCTAATCAAAAGAATGGTTGATTAATGGTACAAATACAATATGGAGATGGTTTTCTCTTATTTCATTGGTATTGTAAATCGTAAGATTATAGTTACCAGTACTCGTGGTCGTGAATGATGTCTGTTGGTATTGAGAGCGTGTCAATTAACTAGATTCTCTAAATAAATTTTCTATATGTATTACTTTTATAAATTTCTCGTTAAAACCACACTAAATTTTTGATACCTGAAGATGTTTTTACACAACGTAAATATTTTTTTAACCCACAATACTCACTTTAACATAACTGATTAATATAATAGGCGTAGACATAACAAGGAGTATAAAATCTATACATATACATATGTATTAAATAAAAAAAAAATTAATTCAAAAAAATTATTCATGAAGCCAGTCATCTGTCTATTATTATATATCTGTGGATACCAGATATAGTCAGTTTAGAGAACATTACTTCAAATAATCTTTTTATATATACAAGGTGCGTTCCAAAGTAAACAAGACTTAAAAAAAACAGAACAAATGGTTTTTTCGGCAAAATCAATTTATTTTATTCAAAATAGTCTCCTTCTGCTTCAATACAGCCTTTTGTACGGTCCAACAGCATGTCGAACGAGTGTTTTAGTTCGTTGGCTGGTATGACCGCCAGTATGCCGGTGCAAGCCTTTTGAATGGTTCCTACGTCTGCATAACGCATTTTTTCGAAAAGGAAGAAGTCGCACGGTGCCATATCAGGTGAAGACGGGGAGTGGTTAATGGTTAAAATGTGATTTTTGGTCAAATAATCGGTCAAGAGCGTCGATCGATGAGAACAATTTTTGGTCGTCAGTCAATTTGTGCGGAACAAACCGTACACACACCTTTCGTAAGCTCAAATGTTCGGTCAAAATGCAATAAATCGATGTTTTGGAGATGGTCAATTCCATTTCCATGAATTTCAATGATGATTTCGGCTGATTTTTGATGAATTCACGCACAGTTTCGATGGAATTTCCGGTGATCACGGATTTTGATTGACCCACATGTTGATCGTCATTTATGTCTCACGACCACTTTGAAAACGTTGAAACCACTCGTGCACACTGCTACAGGATAGGCAATCATCGCCATAATCTTGTTTCATCAATTGAATCGTTTTGGTAAAAGTGTAGCCAATTTTAAAACAAACTTTAATGTTGGCCCTTTGTTCGAGGCTCATTTTCGCACCAATAACACAAACATACCGACACTTAAAACGCAATAACTTCACTTCCAATCAATGAGATGTCATGACAATTGATAAGGATAGCAGATTCTAACGCACCAGTCGACATATAGATGGCGGCACCAGGGGGCGCTAGATTCGAAAAGTCCTGTTTACTTTGGAAAACACCTTGTATAGTGTATATATTCATAAATATAACAATTGTATTATTCTTATTTAGGTAACAATACTGACTACACTAAAGCATAGACGGTTATTCCATTGCTTATAAGAGAAAATTGACGAATATTGTGTAATTAAAATTCAGCACTCCACTAAATTGGTCCATGCATTATTGTGTATAAATCGATATGTGTGAAAAATTTAAATTTTTGTCTACACACAAGGCAATTACTCCAAATATTATATTTGACCTTGTAGCACATTTTTACATACGATCACAAAACTTTTATCGAAGAGTTATCTACTCGATAGTATAGTATGTACCACTCACTCGCATGCTATATGTTGTTGATAAATCGTTTACCTTCTAACTAACTTTTGAATGAGACCACTGGATTTTTAAATAAAAGTCCCAATATAATGGCTATACAATTATCTTTATTTCTTATTCCAACATCTCAATGCTTTACTACTCATTACCATAGTTTACAACTTCTTAATTATACTTGAAGTGTTCTTTACACGGCAGTACTCTTAGCTAGAACTGTGGCTGCTGCACAATCCGGCAGCCCTTATAAAGTAGACCGTTAGCAAAACTTCGCCACTCGAACATTCTGGCAACTACGAATATCGCTTTCTATGTATTTGAAGTTTGGTATACTGAAGTGTGTTTGCATAAAACTGCCTTGCTGACATGTTGAGCCTATAATTATGACCCTCATATGTAGCAATGTGACTACTTTGTAAATAAAATTTCTTTAATACTGACCCTTTTCCAATGTGGTTAAATGCCTTAACAACGCTTGCTTGCGTCTGTGGGCTTTAAATGCTATAAATTGTGCCTGAATATAATCTTTAGTATAAAAATATTTATTGAAAGAAGATTTGTATTTTGTACTATGTATATTTTATGAAAATGCTGTTATCGTATCTTTCACAGTAGTTTCAGATATTATGGTACTCATGAGGCTTATAAAATCAGAGATATTAATGTCATTATACCTATATAGAAGTGACATGTTCCTATGATGAAAAGTGTTGTGTACCTTTCTGCATATGCTGCAAGAGTATTTGCTACAATACAAGGTAATTGAAAGAATAACTATTACTATATTCTTGCAATATTTTGCTACAGAGTATAGCAGTTATATTAATCTAACAGTTTCACGTATCATGTAAAACTAAGCGAGATACATACAGGACCCGTCCTTTCGTCCGTGCAAGCTGTAACTTAAGTAAAAGTTGAGATATCTTGATGAAACTTGGTATACGCATTCCACTGCTGAAAAAATTACGAGTTTGTAGATGGTCGTAAACAGATCGCTACCACGCCTACAAAATGCAATTAACCGAAAACTTATAAAGTGCCGTAACTAAACACTAAAACAAGCTATAAAACTGTAATTTTGCACAGGGTATTGAAGTAGCAAAGGGCTGTGGGCAAAAAGTTTGAAAAAGTGGGCGTGGCCCAGCCCTTTAAAAGTTTAATGTTTATATCTCTACAACAACCAAATTCACCTAGCACAAGTATTATACGAACTCCTATCGAGGGTGTAAAAATAGATAAAATGGGATGATAAGCCCGCCCACTTTTATAACTGTTAAAAAACTACTTAAAGCGCGGTAAATTGATAACGGCGTATTGCCAGAGACATTAAATTTTACCAACAAGATATTATGAGAGGGGTTTAATGGAGCCAGAGTCAAATATTGTTGATGGGAGTAAATTAGTTATTGTTAGAATTATCATAGAGTTTTAAAATAGCAAAATTCGTTTTTGGAATGGAAACATATTTCTTTTCAGTATTTCATAGAAATATAATTGGGGTACTCACAACCAGTCGTAAAGCATCGTAAAATCGTAAAATTATAAGTTTTTGCACTTGTCTAAAAAAATCGTTGTTGGATTTCAAACAAAAATGAGTTTACACATTTACAATTCTCAATGCTATGTTTTCGAATCGTTATAACTTATAACTTTATGAGACTTGTGAAAACCCTAAATGTCTTTATAGCAATTGAACAAAGTGTATAATACAGTTGAGTGACATTGGAATTTTTAATTAATATAGGTGCTACTACTATTAAATTAAACATGTACTATTGCGTCATTTGCAGATTAGAGATCAAAGTAAAGTATATTTGTGTTATGGTTTTTAGGAAAATCTGGAGGAATAATATAATTTAGTTTAGTGAGAACTCTCTGGTTTTAAAAATAATAGGTCATAAAACTTTCAGCAAAGTGATACGTAATATTATACTAGGAATGTTGAATAATAGGAAATTCCTATTCGCTTCTGCATCCAATCGAATATAACGCATGGATGTCTGATCCAAAGGTAATCCGAAATCATCTCGATCGCAGTTTAATTAAATTTACGTGAATCTCAGGATCTTTGAGCAATCCAAAGTATAAAGACGATTGCGCACACTGATAAAAGAATCCAATTGCTGCACAACGTCGTCGAAAATTTGCGCCTCTCGCCTGGAGTTTATTTGAGCCTGCCGCGGTGCGCACATTGTTCACGCCACATTTAAGCGGCATAAAAAATGAATTAAATACATCCTGTATATACTTATTTATGTACAATTTAAATGTGGTAAATGGTATTAACTGGAATATAAAATTTATGATATAGGTATACACGTTTCCAGATGTTTGACATAAAGACGTCTAAAAACGGTGTCATAATTAATGGAAGTAATCTAGGCTGCCAATTAAGAAATAGTTGCCGTTAAGAGATATATTATAAAGCAGTTGAATAAGTCTACGCACTTAAAACTTGAACTTGAGACGATCAATTAATTCATAAAATATGTTAATTAAAAACATCACAGTACAGCATGAACAACTTTTATTTAATATACACTTCGAACACTTAACAAAACAAAAATTCGGGTAGAAATGAAGGGGAGCTCAAGGTATTGGATAGATGAATAATATCTTAGTACAGGAAACAATAAAAGTCAAAGTAGGTTTTCTAGATAACAAATCGTCTTAAAGTTTTTAGTGTATAAATTTATCTTCCACTTTCAAATTGAGATTTAAACAAATATTGAAATCTGGGACAACAGAAAACATTTAGACCTTAATGTGAATCTTCAAAACTTTAACAGCAACAGTATTTGTTTTACTACCGAACTTTCAATATAAGTTAAGTACCTTTGATATTTTAGGTCCACAAACAAATATAAGTTTTCTTTTGGTACCTAATTCACTTTTGTGAAAGTATCTTGATAATTCTATTTTGCTTTATATATTTTTTGTATCTTAATAATCCTTTGTGTACTTGACCGATTTTTCTCACAAAGATATTATAGATCAACTAGGTTCCTCTAAAAATTAAATTAATTAATTTAAATTAAGCTTCTAGAGTCTGAAGCAACCACAACAGCCTAATATTCTCAGCCTTTGTGCCATTATTTGGTAGCAACCGAAATACACATACGTTTCACTACAGTTCAAAAAATAATTAGAAAGTACTATGGTAAATTAGAGTGTATGCATTACATATTTTATAGCCTTAAAGGTGTAAAGTTTCAACATTCAACATATAATATCTAATATATTATTAATTTACCTATCATACTCATTAAGTATAATTTCTACATTTTGCTTCGAGTCCAAAACTTTTTAACAAATGTAGGTCATTCCATTCATAATAGAAAATTTATTTTAATTGATTGCACATTTGACTCTGCAGTACTTATAAATCGGAGTTAAGTACATATAATTTTTATAACTTGTAGCATAATTTATAGCAGTACACATACGTAAATATTAGAAATATCTTATATACCTTTGACTGACTTGTTATTGCTTCCATTAGAAACATAAGAACATTAAAATTAGACGCGTCAAAGTTGTAACAAATGTTTTGCCGAAAATATATGCTTTTTCGACAGCACTTGAACAAGCAAACAAACAGAATTAAGCGAAATTAAAGAAACGACAATGAAAATACATAATTGAACTCAATATACGAAGTGAAAACCAATAAACAACCTATCTTCAATATTTTGCATTTTCAATTAATTTAATTAACTACAAGAGTTATCGGGAGAGATAAACATACGAGTATTTATGAATTAAATTAAATTTGCTTTTAAAGGTGAGGTAATGTTTGTCACCTTTCATGAACTCTACCTTAAATTGCTTATGAATAAACTCTTTTTCATTCCGGCTTTGAAGACAGTTTGTGTATTATATTTCAGTGCCTTTTTGATTGATCGATATGCATATAGCTATGTGCATATGTTACATTTTGGTAGGCGCCTACTATATTCCCGTTTCGGTTTACTGCTGTCCCTCAAATCAGAATTAAAAATTTTTGATTAATTTTTTTACGGATTATCACTACTGCACATTACATACGTGTTTGATGATTTCAATAAGAAATTTTGGGAGCTTTTGAGTAAAATGTTCTTTGTGTTTGCTTTTGGAAAAAAACATTAAAAACTAAAAGTTAAGTATATTTCATACAACACAATAAAAAATAATACTTCTAACTATGTTCATATAGAACGTATCCTTAATAGTGCTAAATTTGTTTTGAATACGGCTAGATGAAAAAACATAATTTCTATGAATTTATTGAATAAAAATAGCAAAGTCTTTTGAAATAGATGAAAAAATTCCAAAAATTATCTTTAACAACTTAAAATTGGACTTGGACCTCTTGGACCTCTTGGACCTTAGATTTTTTTGTAGGTCGTTAAGTCCCCTACAAAAACCAGTTGTTGTTTTTACTATACAGGTACAGATATTTATTTAAATGCGTTAAATATTTACCAAAGTCAAGCTTAAGCCTTACCAAAATTTTCTCTACCTCATTTTTGACGATGTTTTTATAGTATCTGGCAAATATAATGGAGGGTGAGGTGAAAACAACCAAGTTCTTTCTCTTCCATTGTCCAACTTTTGCAAGACTGGGGCTGAAACATCTCTATAGTCTTACTTTCGACAAATTTATATTAGCCGTCTCAACAAATTTGTGACAAGTTCAAAGTGCTTTGGTCATCTGTAAAGATCTTATGATCCAGTAAATAAGAGTTTAGAGGTATCATAACAGACAGGCGCTCTAAACTGTTTAAATAAGATCTTTCTTAGGGTCGACCTTTTAACATAACATAATCTAACCAAGCGAAAATGTAAAAAATTTCTGATTCGTATGTAATTCACAACATATTTTCGAACTAATATTCGACAGCTGTTAAATTTTATTTAAAAATTTTCGAGAAATAAATAATATGAAATAAGTCCCAAGGTCAGATGTTTCTAAGCATTCTCGATTTATCCCACATGTAACATAATGAGGTATTTGTTTTATTATTTTTAGAGAATTATTGAGCACGATGTAAAGATAAGGAACTGAATTGTGGTCGTTCTTGTCGTCTCCACCCACATATGTATATAAGTGTGAGCTCAAAAGTATTTCCTGATTTACTTGATTCATGATTGTTTCATGGTATATATGGTCTCGTGGTGAGAAAATATCTCCTTACTAGTTTCTAGTTAAATTATCCCATTATTCAACTGACTTCTAATTCTCATTCAATTAAAATAATATTAATTTTTAAGCATTCATCGGCACGTGCACATATTCGTATATATAAACGTGCGTCATGTACCTAAGCTTTCGTATTCAGCAAACATACCGTTTTCAACGTTTATTGGCTTTGTCACACAGTGAATGCAGTAATTCAATGTCAAAATCGTCCGGTTGTGGTCGTTTCCATTTCTGCTTATTAGCAAAAGAGTGAAAGTAGTGGGTAGGTAGCATAACAAATTTGATCAAAAGCAGTAGAAAATATACTATATAGATATTAAAGGAAACCCGGTTTACCTAACCACTTATTGTAATAATATTTCTTGCACAAACCGAAGTTTCAACCATTCACAAATGGTACGTGTGACATTACTACATATTATTAAAAGTAGACACGTAGAGTTTAAATTTAGTAAAGGGAAATGAATTTTGTGCTAAGCAGCAATTGTGTGGTATTTGTTAAATTCGAACACACACAAAATATTTTATCAAAATCGGTCCAGTCGTTTAAGAGGATCTTAGTGACATACACACGCACCCAAGAAATATATATAATTTATTTAATATTTATCTTATATAAATATCATCTATAATATTTACTTTATCATCATGAAAATTATTCAAATATTTAACAAACAAGTATTTCAAGACAAGAACTTTGCCAGAAACTTACTCATTTCAGCAATGCAATATATTTTGTTTGAATTCACGTGACTTAAGTGAAAAAATTCTATGGTAAGTGTGGGGTTACACTTCAGAAGTGCCGGGCCGACTAGTTTCGATGCCGTTTAACAACATTTAAATTGAAAAGTTTGACTCAACTGTGTAAAAGTTTATTATACAAGTTAATTACAATATATCACATAATTAATCGTCCCCCAAAAATCAATGTTTTGTTTACGTGGGCATACTCAAACCACAACTTGCTTGTATCACAATCAACGCAACAACAAAAAAATCGACAATATGTTACCACTGAGCGATACGAACACAGTGCGTTGATAAAAGTCTTGTGACAGTAAGTGTGTGTTTAAACTAATAATCAAAGCGATCAAATCTGGCCGCCAAACAATGGTCTTCCGCAACATGATTTACGTACATGCAGAATATACCATGTTTGTTTACATATCGGTTTTTTGTAATATCCAAAACTAATAGAGTTAAACGTTTATTAAATTTTTAAGGTGCCGAGTCGACTTGAGCCCTTAGCATTCTTTGGAGATTGGTTATACAGATGATCACATCAGACTATTGCCTCGAACAGCAGATCAACGTAGGGAAGGCATCTGTCGTTTTATAGAGCTTATAAGTGTAACCACGACCAACTTTGTAACTAGTATACTCCAATCCGGATACATGTGAACGGTATAAGAAATGGACAATCACTTTACAATATATAATGTGCGAAAATGTTTGAAATCGACCATTGAATTACGTTAGTGTTCTTGTCCAATATAATAGGTTTTGTAACTCGAGTATACTCGTTGCCGAAGTACCATTAAATGTGTGACTTACGTAAATAATTTTTTTTTTACACATTCTCAGGAATATTTTGGTTAAATATTAAATGCAAATGAAATTAACCTAGACAACCTTTTTATTTCCTCGACACACCCACTATAAAGCTAAATCTATTTGAACCTTGACCTTTCTATCATATATTCAAAATAAAGATTTTGGTCACCCCGGTCCAACTTTCCTTCATATATAAAATGCTGCGTATTTCATTTCTTTAGTTGATTTCATATCACTTCTTCTTCTTCTTAATTGGCGTAGACACCGCTTACGCGATTATAGCCGAGTTAACAACAGCGCGCCAGTCGTTTCTTCTTTTCGCTACGTGGCGCCAATTGGATATTCCAAGCGTAGCCAGGTCCTTCTCCACCTGGTCCTTCCAACGGAGTGGAGGTCTTCCTCTTCCTCTGCTTCCCCCGGCGGGTACAGCGTCGAATACTTTCAGAGCTGGAGTGTTTTCGTCCATTCGGACAACATGACCTAGCCAGCGTAGCCGCTGTCTTTTAATTCGCTGAACTATGTCGATGTCGTCGTATATCTCGTACAGCTCATCGTTCCATCGAATGCGATATTCGCCGTGGCCAACGCGTAAAGGACAATAAATCTTTCGCAGAACTTTTCTCTCGAAAACTCGCAACGTCGACTCTTCAGTTGTTGACATCGTCCAAGCCTCTGCACCATATAGCAGGACGGGAATTATGAGTGACTTATAGAGTTTGGTTTTTGTTTGTCGAGAGAGGACTTTGCTTCTCAATTGCCTACTCAGTCCGAAGTAGCACCTGTTGGCAAGAGTTATCCTGCGTTGGATTTCTAGGCTGACATTGTTGGTGGTGTTAATGCTGGTTCCTAAATAGACGAAATTATCTACAACTTCAAAGTTATGACTGTCAACAGTAACGTGAGAGCCAAGTCGCGAGTGCGACGACTGTTTGTTTGATGACAGGAGATATTTCGTTTTTCCCTCGTTCACCGCCAGACCCATTTTCTGTGCTTCCTTGTCCAGCCTGGAGAAAGCAGAACTAACGGCGCGGGTGTTGAGGCCGATGATATCAATATCAACGGCATACGCCAGCAGCTGTACACTCTTATAGAAGATGGTACCTTCTCTATTTAGTTCTGCAGCTCGAACTATTTTCTCCAGAAGGAGGTTGAAGAAGTCGCACGATAGGGAATCACCTTGTCTGAAACCTCGTTTGGTATCGAACGGCTCGGAGAGGTCCTTCCCGATCCTGACGGAGCTTTTCGTGTTGCTCAGCGTCAACTTACACAGCCGTATTAGTTTTGCGGGGATACCAAATTCAGACATCGCGGCATAAAGGCAGCTCCTTTTCGTGCTGTCGAAAGCAGCTTTGAAATCGACAAAGAGGTGGTGTGTGTCGATTCTCCTTTCACGTGTCTTTTCCAAGATTTGGCGCATGGTGAATATCTGGTCGGTTTTTGATTTTCCAGGTCTAAAGCCACACTGATAAGGTCCAATCAGCTTGTTGACGGTGGGCTTTAATCTTTCACACAATACGCTCGATAGAACCTTATATGCGATGTTGAGGAGGCTAATCCCACGGTAGTTGGCGCAGATTGTGGGGTCTCTTTTTTTATGGATTGGGCATAGCACACTTAAATTCCAATCGTTGGGCATGCTTTCGTCCGACCATATTTTACAAAGAAGCTGATGCATGCTCCTTATCAGTTCTTCGGCGCCGTGTTTGAATAGCTCGGCCGGCAATCCGTCGGCCCCTGCCGCTTCGTTGTTTTTCAGGCGGCAATTGCTATTCGAACTTCTTCATGGTCGCGGGTTCGCCTTCTCCTGGTGTTGTGCATTCACTGCCATTCAGCAGGTTGGAGAAGTGTTCCCTCCATAATCTAAGTATGCTCTGGGCATCGGTGACTAGATCATCTTTGGGGGTTCTACAAGAGTATGCTCCGGTCTTGAAACCTTCTGTAAGCCGCCGAATTTTTTCGTAGAATTTTCGAGCATTACCCCTGAGGCCAGCTTATCAAGTTCTTCGTACTCACGCATTTCGGCCTCCTTCTTTTTCTGTCTACAAATGCGTCTCGCTTCCCTCTTCAACTCTTGGTATCTATCCTATCCCGCACGTGTTGCGGTCGATCGTAACATTGCGAGGTAGGCAGCCTGTTTTCTCTCTGCTGCGAGACGACACTCCTCGTCATACCAGCAAAAGAACACACTTTCCGAAAACCAATGGTTTCGGTTGCAGCTGTACGTAAGGAGTTTGAAATGCCGTCCCACAGTTCCCTTATACCGAGTTGTTGACGAGTGCTCTCAGAGAGCAGGAGTGCAAGCCGAGTAGAGAATCGTTCGGCTGTCTGTTGTGATTGCAGCTTCTCGACGTCGAACCTTCCTTGTGTTTGTTGGCGTGCGTTTTTTGCTGCACAGAGGCGGGTGCGAATCTTAGCTGCAACAAGATAATGGTCCGAGTCGATGTTAGGACCTCGGAGCGCACACACGTCTAAAACACTGGAGACATGTCTTCCGTCTATCACAACATGATCGATCTGGTTGGTGGTTTTTCGATCCGGAGATAGCCAGGTAGCTTGATGTATTTTCTTATGCTGGAATCTAGTACTACAAATAACCATATTTCGGGCCCCGGCGAAGTCGATCAGCCTCAACCCATTTGGGGATGTTTCATCGTGGAGGCTGAATTTACCGACCGTAGTGCCAAAGATACCTTCTTTGCCCACCCTGGCGTTAAAATCGCCAACCACGATTTTGACATCGTGGCGGGGCCAGCTCTCATAAGTGCGCTCCAAGCACTCATAAAAGGCATCTTTGGTCACTACGTCCTTCTCTTCCGTCGGGGCGTGGGCGCAAATCAGCGATATGTTGAAGAACCTCGCTTTGATGCGGATTGTGGCTAGACGTTCATTCACCGGAGTGAATGATAGTACTCGGCGACGAAGTCTCTCTAGCACCACGAATCCCACAAGGACCTACTCGTCTCTGTCCTTGTCCCGTCCATCACATTTCCTGGACGGCGGTGATGTCAGCCTTTATTTTCACGAGGACATCAACCAGCTAAGGGCGGCACCTTCCCAATTAAGGGACCGGACATTCCAGGTGCATGCCGTTAAATCGTAGTCCTCATTTCGTTTGCCGTGGTCGTCATCAAAAGGAGGGTCTCTCATCCGAGGCTGGTTGTTACTGTTCATGGGGGGTGTTTTTTTACGTGGCGGATCCCAAACCCAGCGCACAACCCTATGTAGGGGAATATTTCGCCTTCTCACTTTAGCTCGCCTTCAAACGAATGTTCTTAGGCTACCCAAAGGATACTTGGTCAAAGACCGGAAGTAGTGAGCTGCTTGAGTCATATGTAAAAGAATCGTTTCTGGCCACTCCCAAGTGAATGGCGATCGGAGAACTTTCCTCACTTGCGTGAACTTCTACACATGACTCCATCCTCTATCCTTTCATATCACTTACATACATGTTAATACGTATAAGAAATGTCTCTATAAGATAATATGGAAAATATTTGCCAAGCATTAAGCTATCCCTTAGTAGGTAATTAGTGGTATAGCTACCTTTCCACGACATCAGTAATGAATAATGATTGACCTGTGTTAGTCGAACTGGAGGATTATTGAGAACGAGTCTGTGATCTACGAGTATAACATAAGTTAATAAGATATTAAATATGATAGTTAATAATTCAGAGCTTCTTCTTAGCTTTCGCAAAATGTTTGGTTCCACCCGAGTCCCTTAGTCATTCCCTACTTGTTGCTTTTAAATTTAGTATTTAAAATGAGTACGATTTGGGTATGTCCTGTTTGTTTCTAAGCAGTATTTTATATTGAAAGGACACGTATTCCTTTGCAAAAAATGGAGGACGACTTCGTAGATGGGCGCCGGAACACTGACAAGCTCACAAAAAGCCTTAAACTAAAACTTAAAAAATACCAAAACCATGCACCAAATTAAAATATTGAACTGAATACAGGTATATCATTATCAGGAAAGAATCATCTCTGAATTTCGTTGTGTATCCCATACACTCAGTAGTATATCCCGATAAAGGAGTGAACAGTTTTGGTTGGATTTGAACAATTTTTGGTCATAAAGTGTGGAACCTTGTGATATTAATTGCTTCTTGATTTGTGCACTGGAAAGGAAAAAGTCAGAAGGAATTTAGAATTGTATTACATGGTAAATAGACGTGGACTTAGCATATTTTCGCACTGTTATCTATGTAGGTTTGTAAGAAAAATGCCGCGTGTCAAATTTGGTTGAAATTTGTCGGACGAGTTCCGCGATATAAATTATATATATAGTATAACCCTCTTCAATTATTTGTAGTTGATAAAAACGACCGCTTAGTGAACAAAACTGTTATACTCTCTGGCACGAATTATGGATAAGCGAAGTTTTGTTTAATATAAGCTGATATAACTGATCTATAGTATGGAGAAAAACGTATAAATATGAGGGTTTCTACAAATTTATACGTTTTTTTAATTGAGAGTATCGTTCTTTAATAGAATTTAAGATGTCTATAAAGAAGAAATGTCATAAATTAAAAATTAGTTAATGTAAGGGTTTTCAAAATGTATTAAGGTTTTTGTCCATGTTTTCTTACTTCCAATGGTCGCTATCACGGCTACTCATAGGAAGCTCGGTGCGAAGTAGACACTATCTCAAATAGTAAAACATTAAAGTTTATAAGCGCTACCACACACGCAGAAGTTTATGTGGACATTGAGTTGGTGGAGATAACGAGTCAACATGTGGTAATATAAGTTTTTCCTCTGCTATTACTAGTACGTGAAATAGGATGTGCTGTGAAATAAAACTTTCCACAAATTGCATTGAAATGATAATTATCATAATTATAATTAATTTCCAACATTATGTTGTTTGCCTATAAAATATTATCACTCCGACTGGATTTCATATCGACAAAACTTATTATTACATTTGTCTTTGATAAATTTATGATTTCTAGGAAAATGTAAATGTATTAATATTTTCTGTTCTATTAAAATAGCTAAACATTAAAAAAAAGTAATTTCTGCAGAGAAAAAGTTTAACAAATCGAATATTTGTGAAAAGGAGAATTTCAGATGATGAACTTTCATTGTTTGGGTCTATACGTATCAACAAGAACAACGTGATGTTAAACTAAATAAAACACTCAAAATTTATTAAAATGGGATGTTGATGGGATGGAAAAAGTAATTTTGATTATGCAAATAATTTTATGTCATTTATAATGTGAAGATAATGTGAGCCAAATTACCATCACGGGTCCGTTCGTATATCTCCACCCGTTTACGCAAATTTTCGATGACCCAGTGCAACATTTCGGCTGACATTTCAACTATAGTGCGTTGAACGTTATCTTCGAGTTCTTCGAGAGTTGCTGGTTGATTGGCGTAAACTATTATTTAAATGTACCTTCATAGAAAATAATCAAGAGGGGTGAAATCACCTGATCTTGGCGGCCATTTGACTGGGTCATTTCAATAAGCTGATTGGACTTTGTCAGTGTGGCCTTAGTCCTGGAAAATCTACAACTGACCAGATATTCACCGTGCGCTAAATCTTGGAAAAGACCCGTGAAAAGAAGATCGACACACACCACCTCTTCGTCGATTTCAAAGCTGCTTTCGACTGCACGAAAAGGAGCTGCCTTTATGCCGCAAAAGTAATACATCTATGTAAACTTACGTTGAGCAACACCAAAAGCTCTATCAGGATCGGAAAAGACCTCTCCGAGCACTTCGATACCAAATGATGTTTTATACAAGGAGACTTTCGTTCGACTTCTTCAATCTGCTCTTGGAGAAAATAATTCGAGCTGCAGAACTGAATAGGGAAGGTACTATCTTCTATAAAAGTATATAAGTAGCTGCTGTCGTTACTTCTGCCCTCTCTAGAATAGAGAAAGAAGCGGTCTGGTAGTGAACGAGGGCAAGACGCAAACAAACAGTCGTCGCAGTCGCGCCTAGGCTCCCTCCTCACTGTTGACAGTCATAACTTTGAAGCCGAAGATAATTTGGTCTATCGTGGAACCAGTATTAACGCCAATCAACGTCAGCCTCGAAATCCAACTCAGATTATCTCTTGTCAACAGGTGCTACTTTAGGCAATTTAGAAGTAAAGTTTTCTCTCGACGAACAAAAACCAAACTCTATAAGTCACTCAATATTCCCGTCCTGCTATTTGGTGCAGAGGCATGGACGATGACAATATCCGATGAGTCGACCTTACGAGTATCCGAGAGAGAGGTTCTGCGAAAGATTTATGGTTCTTTACGCGTTGGCCACGGCGAATATCACATTCGGTGGAACGATGAGCATTGACATTGTTCAGCGAATGAGACAACGGCTACGCTGGCTAGGTCATGTCATCCGACTAAAACACTCCAGCTCCAAAAGTATTCGACGCAGTACCCACCGGAGGAAGCAGAGGTAGAGGAAGATCTCCACTCCGTTGGAAGGACCAGGTGAAGAAGGGCCTGGCTTCGCTTAGAATCTCCAATTGGCGGCACATAGCGAAAAGGAGAAACTACTGGCGCGCTGTTGTTAACTCGTTTATAACCGTGTAAACGATTCTCTCCGAATTTAAAGACGATATCTCGTATATTTACCGATGTTTTGGGTAAAGTGATTGTCTTAACCCTGGTCGAGACCAACGGTCTGATACACTTAGTCGAGACCAATGGTGCTTGGCTAGGCCTAGTCTAGTTTACATACATTTGTATGGAAAAACGTGTTGTATTTACGCTCATATATGTACAATATAGATACATTTTTGAAATTTCTTACCTCTCGATTTGGTTGAAATCAAATTGACTGCCTTGTTCACGCTTGGCGTGGCAATAGCGTTCACAAAAAATGTAACATTTTGAGAAAAATTACATTTTTCTTAACCTTTAAAACGCTCTAGCGGCTAAAGTATTTGACCTAGATAAACATACAAACCAATTTGGATATGTAACGAACATGAAAACAGATAAATCAACCGTGCGAAGTGATAGAAACATACCAAAGTTCATAGATTTTCATACAAAATATATGCGGTCCAGCCAAGCACCATTGGTGCACTAAGGTGTAATATTATAATATCCTTTTTTCGTCCTTTTCGATACGATATCCTTGAATTTTTTTCTGAATTCTATAGACAATAAAATTATAGGAAGGCCCCTGGAAGCGCAAGTCGTTTGCTACACTCTAAATATATTTAAATAACATTTAAAAACAAAATATGCCTGGCCAGACCCGAGGGTCTCGATGAGGGTTAAGCCTGTACTTTCATTATGTGGGGATCGTAAACAAATATGGTTCGCTTTTGACAATTTTTAGACTTGAGATAAAATATGGTAGCTGCACTATTTGTGCAAGGTTTTATCCCGATATATTTTTTAGTGCTTGTTTTATATACTGTAAAGTGAGATTATCGAATGTAAACTTTTGTTATATGGGATATAGGCGTAGCTGTAGACTGATTTGGGGAATACCAAAATTAATTGCTTGAGTGAATTTCGTTATTACAGCTTGAATGTACATCAACCTTTTAGAGGGCGGGACCACGACCATTTAAAATAATATTTTATGCCGTAGGGTACTTTCATAATATAGTTCGTTGTAATAAATAAAAACCTTGTACCTTTTTGTGCAACTTGGTTATGACACTTTATATGTTTTCGAATAATAGCGTCTTGTGTATATCCAGTGAAAATTTCATGATTGGAGGTGAACTTACTGCTTTTTAAGTGTCAGTATGTTAGTGTTATCGGTGCGAAAATGAGCTTCGAACAAACAGCCAACATTAAATTTTGTTTTACCGAAACGTTTCAATTGATGAAACAAGTTTATGGCGATGATTGCCTCAAAGCGGTCGTGAGGACATAAATGACGATCAACATGTGGGCCAATCAAAATCCGTGATTACCGGAAATTCCATCGAAACTGTGAGTGAATTCATCAAAAACCAGCCGACATCGTCATTGAAATTCATGGAAATGGAATTGAACATCCGACATTAGATTCAACGCTTGTGACCGATTATTTGCCCAAAAATCACATTTTATCCATTAATCACTCCCCGTATTCACCTGATATAGCACCATGCGGCTTCTTCCTTTTCGGAAAAATGCATTTGCCCATGAAAGGAAAGCGTTATGCAGACGTAGAGACCATTCAAAAGGCTTGCATCGGCGGCCAAACCGGTCAACGAGCTAAAACACTCATTCGACATGATTTTGGACCGTGCAATTGACTGTATTGAAGCAGAAGGAGACTATTTTGAATAAAATAAATTGATTTTGCCGAAAAAACCATTTGTTCTGTTTTTTTTTTAAGTCCTGTTTACGTTGGAAAGCACCTTGTATGTACTAATCTTCAGCAAGATATTTAGAACTTAAAAAGCGGGACGGACGACATACAATTACTAAATTATTTATAGTATATATAGTTTCATGGATTCCGGTCCTCTGGTTGACGTCTTGCACCTTAAGGTATTTCTTTGGCTTTCATTCTTTCAAGTTGCAATAAAAAATTCGGTTGCAACCGAACGTAGTTCTGTCTTACTAGTTTGTCGTTTATATTATTATGTAGACAATGGCGAAATACTTCTTACTACGCTAATGAAATCCGTATGCTTCCACTCCAGGACCTTACTCCGCAATTGCGCAATGATGTGGTATTATTCCGGGAAACTACAGAATTTCAGTAAAGTGCCTTAGTTCCTAAAATAAACTGGCTTTATTCAAAACAAAAGTCCACTAAAAAGTGCTTAACTGAATATTAAATATTTTTCTATTGTAAGTACATGTTCTTTTATATACTCGTAAATACATACATATATGTGGAACCTTATCATCCAAAGTAAGGTGAAAGCACCAAATTCAGAATTTCCGTACGCGTGTTTTAATGTTTTATTCAATTACGAGCTATAATCTGTCTATTTTCCTGATTTCACAATTTAGTAGTAATAATCCTTACATTCATATACCATTTATATTATGACATATCCCTTCTTTTTCCTTCTCATATTTTCCAATAGGAAATATTATACATATTATATTATATATTTATACATAACAATATGAACAGCTGCATCCGTTAAAATTATGGCTAAATGATAATACGAGTATTTTCCTTGGTCATTAAGACCTAAAAATGTTCATGTCTAACCGTATGTTTGTATAGATTTATGTAGTTATAATGTAGCCATTTTGTGTGTTGTGCCCGAAATTTCCAATGAAAATGGAAAATGCCCCACAAAATTCATTTGAACTTGATTAAAAGTGTGCCGTCTCCGCCCTAGACATATCCATTTGATTTGATTGAATTGTGAGTCTTGTCAGTTAACGTCTTATTCATGTATTCATCTATAAATAAATGAAGATTGATCATTGTTAAAATAGCTTTATACTAAGCACAGGGTGGAGTGTTAGGAAATCAGCTTAAGAAATTGTCTTTTAAAGCATTGGAAGAGATATCGACATTTTCCATATCTTTGAAAATCTAGTAGTACACAGTAGCTCTTAAAACCTTTCAGTGTAATATTTTTAATTTGGAATATAAACTATTAAAAATTAATATAAATAATTATGTAGTTATTACTATTACTCATTTCTTATTATCAAACTTTGGTGAAGTTATATTAATTAATTATTTATTTAAAATATGCTCTCGCGTTTCGTAATTATTTCGCAAACAATTCCACAATGTGAACAAAGAAGCTGAAAACAGAAGCAATAAGTCATTTTGCAAACAATTCAGTATAATAATATATATAATATATAGTTATTGGCGTATTCACTATTTTTTGTATATTTAAAAATCTCGAGCGTTTTTGAGAGTGAAAATTAGTGGGATGCGAAATTTCACTAAAAACTGAATTACATGAAATTTACATGAGAAAATAATGTTTTCGATAAAAGAAACGAGTGCGATCACGATTGCGGTAATACAATTGAATTCTTTATTTCACTTTGTTTGCGACTTAGTTTAAGGGGTTACATGGATTTCCTCGGGGAAGAAACCATTTAACAACTTTTAAATATGGAATATTTTATTAGAATTTTTTATGTCTGTGCGCAAAAATTGATTGAATCGGCTGAATACTTCCCTAAACACCCACATATTTAATACAACGGTTTTCGAACTTCCGGGTAACTTTATACCGCGTATATCGGCCATCATGTGAGTTAGAAGCAGCTAAATTTATTTTAAGAACATCTTCAAATGAGATATGTAAGGTATTTGATATTAAACTAACGAAGGGGTAGAACTTAATATATTCGCAACACCATCAGCCATCTTGAAAACCAGAATTCTTTACTGAATGATATTCGACCGAATAGACCACGTCCAGAACGCACTGAAGCAAATATAGAACCCATAGCTGAAAGTATACACAAAGGCCGTGGATAGTCGATTTGGCGGCATTCGCAGCAACTTGGACTGACGTATAGAACGACTTGGCGCGTTTTACGTCGAGATCTTACATTGAAATCATACAAAATACTGTCTTTCGAGCTTCCCAAGTGACATCACTTCGCTCTATGGGCTATTGAAAACTTGCAAGAAGATCCGACGTTCTCGAGATTCAAGATTCAAGAACTGTAATTTCTTCAAGAAAAAACAACGAATATTTCGCGCCATGATAACCGGCCATTTGATGCCTGAAATTGAAGCTTGTGATCTCGGCGGCATTCGGTTTCAACAAGACGGCACCACTTTCCACACATCGCATCAATCAACGGATTTATTGAGAGGCTTTTGAGCAAAACATCTCGCGTGTCATTCGTCAGTTGCCAGTATAAATGCTCGAACGAAAGTTGAACTCAATAGATGAGCCACCTCGGACGTAACCACAGTCAGCATTTGAAACCGATAATCTTCAAATAAATGTCAAATAATGTTTTCTCGAACAATAATAAACATTCCCCATTAAATTTGAGTTTCTGTTGTTTTCTTTAGAAAAGTAGGGAATCTTGAAATGAATAACCCTATATATACCAATAGTTGACTAGTTTTAATTTGGCTCAGTTGACTTAGTCTTTTAATTTACAAATATATTAATCTCTAAGCGACAACTACATCATCTGGCAACCCTTCTCGTGCTCAGCTGTAAATTTGGTGCTCTGGCGAATTTATTTAATTTATATTTAAAACTTTATTGTGAAAATTTTTGTATTAAGTGATCTTTTAAGATAAGTATCAGTGTCATATTGTGCTAGTGAAGCAATTGATTTTACTTTAATTCTGTTCTGGCTAATTTTAATTTATTGTGCCGAGTCATTTTCAATTTGTTTTTGTTGCTACATTTTAAATAGTGCAATTGTTAGTGTTAATTTATATTGCTTACTTAAATTTCTTTCTTGTTTTTATTCATTTCCATCTTTGTCCACAGCTGATCGCGAGTTTCTTACTTTTCGTGTGTTACAGTGCATCTCAAACTGCTCGCTACATTGGTTGTTATCTTTGATAACTAACTATTTTATTGCATTCATTTGTTATAAATATTTTTGTCATATATATTTTACTTTTATTATTTAACATTTTTTATATTTTTGTTTAATACTGTTTTTGTTCATTATGACTTGTAACTTTCCGAACTGCTCTGTGAAAAGCGAGTCGGAACGCTATGTTTCTTGTTGGCTTTGTGATGGGCTTGCCCATCTTAAATGTGCTGGACTGACAGGTAGGATTTTGGATTCCATTCTTGACAGTAAGGGCTTGCGCTGGTCTTGCTTGAAATGCAGACCAACTGAAATTGAATTGTTTAAAGTTTTTAAGCAGGCGCGCAATGGTTTCAAGGAGATTGGTCGAGAGCTTGAAACCCTTACTGAAAAATTTAGGCATTATGAAACGCTGTTTCAATCATTTCAATGCCTAAATACTCGGGATGAGAATCCAAAACCTAAACGAAAACGTCCGTCTGATGAAGATACCACTGTATCTTTCTTAAAAAGTATGCCCCCACCCGCTATTGACCTCATAAATCTTGCATCCCCTCGTCCTCAAGGAGAGAAGGTTCCGTCTGCTCAGGACACAGAGAAAACTGTTACTGAATACGGTAAGCGGAAAACTTCTCAAGATCCGCCTCCAAATACCTCCAAGTCAGCTAATAAAAACTTAGTGGTAATACCGCGGAAAAAAGCAATTTTTATCTCGAGACTTGCTGCGGATACCACAGTCGAGGATATAAACAGTTACATCTCGTCGAAATTAAAAACGGTAGATACAGACATCCGTAAATTTAATTTCAAATACAACAGGGATATTTCCTCGTTTAAGATCGACGTATCCGCTGACAATTTTCAATTGATACTTGACAACTCATTCTGGCCATCTGGGGTCTTTGTGCGCGAATTCGAGCACAAACGTGAAAAGCCCCCTGTAGTTATCACTAAAATGCCAAGAAATCCCGTTGATACAAAAACTAATTAACAATAATTCGCTGATTGTTTATTATCAAAATGTTAGAGGGCTTAATACAAAACTTACTGATTTGTATCTAAATAGCATTCATTGCAACTTTAAAATCATCATTGCTTTGACAGAAACTTGGCTAAAGCCCCACATTTTTGATAACGAAATATTCAACAGCGAATTCGAAATCTTTAGATATGACCGGCTGAACAGAAAAGGAGGTGGCGTCTTGTTTGCTGTTCATTCTTCTATTCCATCTGAAGAAGTCGATGTTCCGTATGCAGACTTCATTGAATTTAAGTGCATTCGTATTTGCGCTAATAGTGGCCATATCTACTTAACATTATCTTATATACCGCCTCACTCTGACATATCTGTATATATGCAGCATGCTACATTAATAAGTAATGTTTTCTCAATGGTTAATGATACTGATTCCATGATTGTTTTGGGAGATTTCAACTTACCGTGCGTATCATGGAAATCTATTGATGATCACACCATCCCTATTAGTACTCGTTCATGTTTTAACGAGTTCTTAGATGAAATGTCGGAGTTGGGTCTTAACCAAATTAATTTAATTTCAAATGAATTTGGTAAGCTCTTAGATCTAGTTTACGTCGATAACGCTTCAATGTTCTCTGTTGTCCGATGTGATCCTTTAGTTCGGCCAGAGGACACGTATCATCCTGCTTTGGAAATTAACATCGAAATCATAGCCAACTTTGCTTATAATAATACACAAGACCTTTGTTTTCGGTTCAACTTTGCGAAAGCTAATTTTAAGAAGATTAATTGCGAACTTTCTAAAATAACTTGGCCAGATTACAGTGGCAATATTGAATTTAGTGCTTCCCACTTTAATGAAACTATTGTAAACTTATTTGAAAAATATGTTCCGAAGTGTGTTGTTACTCAAAAAATTAGTTCTAATTTATGGTTTTCGAAAGTAAATTAAAAAATAGAAAATCTCGTGCTTTTAAACTTTTTAAAAAAACTGGTTTAGTTGCTAACTATTCAAAATATTCTAAATTGCGTCGACAATTTGCTGAACTTAACAAAATATGTTATAGTAATTATATAAATAAAGTAAAAAATAATATTATACGTAATCCAAAATTGTTTTATGGTTTCGTCAACTCCAAACGCAGGATTTCTAATTTTCCGTCCGCTATGAAATATAAGTATAGTATGTCCAGTGACAATCACACCATTTCTAATATGTTCGCTGAATTCTTTAGGTCCAATTACTCTTCAAAATCTCCACAAAATGTTCCGCATCCGCACAAGTTATGTCCGATTTCTGTCATTAATGCACCTACCATTTCCGAAGCAGACGTCTTAAATCAGTTAAATATGTTAGAACAATCATACAATTACGGCCCAGATATGATTCCCTCATGCTTTCTTAAGAAATGTGCCAAATATATATACCAACCCCTAACAAAACTATTTAATTCATCTCTTAAGCAAGGCTTATTTCCATCCATATGGAAAAAGTCATTTATAATTCCTTTGCATAAGAGTGGATTTAGGTCATCTATTGAAAACTATAGGGTAATAGCAAAGTTGTCTGCAATACCTACACTTTTTGAAGCAATTATAAGCATGGTTTTCATAAAGGGAAATCTACCACAACTAATTTTCTTGAATTTGTATCACATGTATCAACGGGCTTTAGGGAGAATAAGAATACTGATGTTATACATATATACAGATTTTAGTAAAGCTTTTGATAAAGTAAACCATTCAATTCTCTTGAATAAACTTGATCTTCTTGGTTTTCTTGGTGTGATAGAAATGACATGCCATTGAACCTTAAAAAAATTTAAAACGATGTGCTTTTCACGTAGAGCTGTAGACCCTACCTCATACGCAGTACAAAACTTTAGGTTGGAGCAAGTATGCAGCTTTGTTGATCTGGGAGTAACTATGAACCCCAAACTCAATTTTAATCTTCACGTATCTTCCACGGTTTTTAAAGCTAAAGGCGCTCTTAGTTTTGTTAAACGTTGGTCTAAAGAATTTAGAGATCCGCTTACCACAAAAATTCTTTTTACATCTCTGGTGAGGCCTATATTGGAGTATGCTTCTGTGGTTTGGAACCCTAGTTACCAAGTCCATTCGGATAAGTTAGAGTCCGTTCAAAAACATTTTGTACTTTTTGCCTTAAATCATTTGCATTGGGATTCCAGTTTAAATCTTCCCCCTTACATTAACCGTTTAAAACTTATAAATCTCCCGACACTCGCTAGTCGTAGGGAGATGCTTGGTATAATATTTCTTGTAAAACTCATGAATGGGTCAGTCTGTAGCCCATCTCTTTTTATCTGATATTAATTTTAACGTTCCCGCTCGCCCTACCAGGCAGTTTAGACCCTTACTTTTAAAATTTTCTAGAACAAATTTTGAGTTAAACGAACCATTCCGCCGTATATGTCATGATTTCAATTTTCATTCCAGCACATTTGATCTAACAGACTCACTCTTTACCATTAAAAAAATTATTTTATCTACTCTTAACAAGTAACATTTAATAATTATAAACTTTAATCTAATTCTTAATTTCGGCTGTTGAAATTTTTGTTTCTGTAGCTGAGCAGCTTAAGATCGCAACGCTTAAAACTCTCTTGCCTTTTATGACTCGGCTAATTCCGCTCGTTCGCGGATTGCGCCCCTCGCGTCTGTTGGGCGGGAGGAGGGTAATCGTTGGGTATTATTATTATTTAGATGGAAACTTTTTACTAAACATGACTAGAGACCCGAATAATGTGGAGTATGTCGAAGCAAATTTCAGAGCGGGTTAAAAAGGAATGAGAAGGGTAAAAATAGTAAGTGCTGCCAACATGTATTTATATTACTTCATATAATCATTTTGCATTCAATTATTCTTACTTTTCAACTGAACAAAATGTTTCGCATATCCAAAAAAATTCTTATAAAACGGTATCCAGTCTTCTAGGCCTTGAAGCCAAGGCCGTTCCGCAAGTAAGTTTTCAGCCAGCAAAGAGGCGATAATAATCTTTAGCTGCTAACAGCTGATACCTATAGAATTGTAGCGATTTCCAGATATCGATGCACATTTGGATAGAACTTTTTATTACAAATATTTAGTGTTTAAATGAACGCCATAACTTTTACTTGACTACTCAAAAATCTTAACATTTATTTTTTATAATTTCAGGTGGTACGCCCCTGATTGAATATCTTTAACATTGGCAAATATCTGGCTCATTTCAGTTTGCTTTTAGTTACTTGTTTTTTGTTTTATTTCGTATTTCCCCATCCTTCTCTTCCTCTATTCGCATTCTAGTAATGCAAAGTTGCCGTCAGGTTATAATATTATTCCACAATTTCTTTAAAAATTTTATATGTTTTACCGTCGCTTTGGAGAATCTACTTGATCTTTGTTTTTTGTACACAAGCAACAAAATCATAGAAATTTTTGCACTTGCGCTTCGATTGTTGTTTTCTTGGCCAAGCTTACAAGTTTATTGCACCTTAAAGTAAATTCCTCTTAAGTGGTTTGCGGGCTTATGCTTGCATTTTTACGAGTGCAACATTGTTTTGGGAACAAGATTCTGCAATCTGCTGGTTACTTTAAACTAGAATTTTTAAAGCAAGACCAAACGGTTGCCATCAAATTTAATAATCGCTATAAGTTGAATTGTAAACTACTTGTACAGTTATTGACTTGCTTTCAAAACATGGCTCATGGTTCTTTTATTCAATTCTTAAGTAGTATAAATTTAAACAAAACCCTCTAAATGGGATTACGATTCTGACAAAATTAAAATTCGGAGCAACACTATGAATTTTAACAAATTTTAGTTATAAAATCTCCATTATATAAACAGCTTATCTTGTAAGGCTTGTTTGTAAATTTTTTTTTTCTTCCTAATTCAACTTGTATTTTAGTCCTACTTTTAAAAACCGCCATGGGCTATACAGTGGGTTATGAAAAAAGGTATAATAATAACATTATAATAAAATTCGCCTACAAGTTATTCATCCTTATAGCAAATAAATACAGCTTTTTGTTTAAGTTTCAGGAGCTGGCAATTTTCGCTAGTAACCAAATCTTTGACAGATAATCGGCGACGTGTTATCGTCTTCTGCATAAAGTGTCAAGGATTCATTAATATTGAACGAATGCGGTGATTGTGGCAAAGTTAAATGTATACATGTATAGTATATTCATACGAATGTATGGTGTACTTTGCTATGTGATGCTGTTGTTTTGGAGTTGTCGAATTTCAAAGAGGAATATATATAAGACTAATGTGTGGGCTTCATTGTTGTGATTGTGATTATTCACTGGGTTCATATAGTGTACGCATAACGAATGTTTGCTTCGGTCTTATTTATCTACAAATACAAGATTGTTATTAATAAAACTAAAAACTACCTTAGATTCCACCCGAAACCAAATGGAGGTGTTATCATAATTTACTCATTTAAATCATTGACGCGTGACCAAATTAGGACTTGTTATTTTCAGCAGAAATAAGTTCAGCTCAATCTTGTACAATTTCTAATATCACTGTTTTTAATTGTGTAAATGTACTGATGATGCAAGAACACGATTCAAGCTATTCCAATTGAAATAAATTTTATAAACAATATCCGCACCTAACTTATTCACTTAGTCAGCTTATTGCAAACATTTTACCAGAAGGAAAAAAATAAACAAAATAGAAAAAGGCCTTAATGAAAAAGAAAATTTAGAGTTCAAATATTTCTTTACACAGTACAGAGGCCCACTTTCATATCACTAACACTGATTTAAACCATTTTCGTTTTGAAACAACAAACCAAATAATAATATTTATTCCTACGGAGGATATCTAAAGAAAACAAACGTCCTAAACTTGCATATATTACACATTGCCTGCTGTTAAAATACAGTTATGGTTTACGGTAGAAAAATAATATAGGAAGTTCAGTGCAAAATTTACTTACAAAAGCGCAGAAAGTCTACCACACCTACAAACAACTTGCCGAACATATGAAAACAAATACTTTAATAAAATGTAACATATGGCAGACAGAGGCAAACGTGTCATCGTGTCTTTGGGGCAAAAGAAAACCATTTATTTTGATAAGCTTAACAGTTTCATCTGACTTCTCTTTCAGGGGTATGAAGTGTTTTAAATCATCTGAGAATATTTATTCACACCAATGCAGACATAATGGACATAAATCAAATAAATAAGAGTATAACCCATAAATTATAATACCCAGCTGAACAATTGCTAAATGTATACTTAATGGCACCTTATATACAAAGTACACATAATTCGTTCAAGTGCGTATATTAACTTGCTATTAGCTATTTCTTAAGATATACTCTCGGTGATTTTTGAATTTATACTTCGCGTGTTTTCCTAATCGGTAAATTTTTCTGTAAGTTCGAAGTACTGTTACTGACATTTATGCTAAATTTCACGTCAAAATGTTCATTAGTATTTGAGATACGCGTCGTTTTGTGGGGCTCTAAAAGTGAATTCTTCGATTTTTACTGAATTTATTGAACGAAGAAAGCCGACAATGCACCATCTGATACTGCATTGGTTATTCGTGATCATTTGGCCGCATTTTCAACTAAAATCGTGCCGCAACCACCGCATTCGCCTGATTTACTTTCGCGTAACTTCTGGCTATTCAGCAAATTCACTTGACCAATACGAGGGCACCGTTTTGGCTCAATTGAGAATATAAAAGCTGAATCGAAGAAGTCTCTGATGGTCATCACGACGGAGGATTTTTCCAAGTGCATAGATGACCCGAAAATTCGTTGGCATAAGTGTATTGCAATGGGAGGTGATTACTTTGAAAGAGATGAATTGGACTAAACTCATCTTTCCATTTGATCACAGTAGTATATAAATGATCAGGATGACTAGACGAGTAGAAATCCGAGTGACTGTCTGTCTGTCCCTATATCTTCTCTCACTGTAAATCATATAAGAACCTCTACCGACAGTGCGAAAATTAATAAAATCATATCACAACCCGCTTACTCCCCTTACAAAGGTTCTGTTTAAAATTACTTAAAGTCAAATAAATCAATAAACAAATACGTTTAGTTGTACCTCCGAAATGGTTTGAAAAGGCTTTAAAAAAGACAGAGTCAAAACTAGATAATGGGCATGGCAACGACCTCTTTTAGGTGAACTTACATAACTCGGAACTTGCATGACCGTTTTCAACCAAAATTAGTAGATGCCATGATTTTAACATTCCCATATCACAATTTGAGAATGGTGGAAACCGGACTACAACAACGTTTTTTTAATATAGGAAAATCAAAATTTGTACGAATAGTGTCCTTGAAGTATGTCTTCTCATGAGCCAATTATGTAAACAAAATGAATAAAATTGAGCGAAAACTAGACTCAGCCTCCATATACTTATTGCCATTATTTTCGCACTTCCGACTGTCAAAGCTCCATATGATTGGTGATCGCATGTGAGGTGCTTTAAGAAATCTAAGGAACTTTTTTTGGTATCTCGCATGCGAGTAGTTAATGGATAAAATCGAGTCGATACCACCTCAACTCCTCTGTACTACGTATAATGATTTTCGTTTTTCTAGCAAATCATAACCCGAATACGTCGGTCAATGCATCTTATGTATGTATGTATGTATGTATATATAAAATTGCATAGACTCCGATCCTTTGCTTGACATTTTACACTTTAATGTATTTCCCTGGCTTTGATTCCTACAAGTTGCAAGAGAATAAAATATTCGGTTGCACCCCAACTTAGCCCCTACTTACTTATTATATCTGTTTTATCGTATATAATTTTTCTTGCTTTTCATATTATGATTTACTTAAAATTTAAAATCTTTAAGCGTTTCTAGAAACCTGAATAATAAGGTAACTTCATCATACTGGATTTTGTTTGCTGCGAAAATTAAATTAATTGTTTCATTTTCAGTTAAGCTTTAAGCTTTTAAGAGTTTAAATGCTGTTAATTTCATTGTTCTCAATATCTACTTAATGGAGCCTGCCAGATCAACTAAAGCATTGTCTTACTGTCGCTTTTTCTTATCACATCATTTAGTCCAAGGTGTTGACACAATATCATTAACGCTAAATATATAAATAAAATATTTGGCGAAATGAAAACCAGGTGTTTAAATATCACTTCCAAAATTTTGACTTGAATTAATTTTAGATGACACTTTGGGAAGCAATTTTTTGAATGAAAAGAAATTTAATATTTATTTAACACAATATGTCTCTCCGCAAATTAAAATAAGACAAATATCATAAGTGCAATTTTGTATAAAAAATTAGACCTCTTCATTTAAATGAACTTCTATACTGCAATTTTATTTTCAAGAAAAAGAATGGGTACTATAAGAGGAAAAGTGAATTTGTAAAAGCTTTTAGTAAATAAGAATTATATATATATTTTTTTAAATCATTACATACATATTTCAAAACATTGAAGGTAGTGACATATAATATTTTACTTAGCCTGCGGAAAAAATAGGAAACCAATTACAATTATTCCAATAAAGTTAATTGCAGAATCCTATAATGGATCAGTGTTGAAAATAAAAAACAAAACCACAAAAAATCTCTATTTGTCAGTTCTCCATTTTCTTTTTAATATTGTTAACATTTGAACCAATAATTTTTATTTTCATTCAATTGTTTATATTATTTATGAGTGAACATTTCATTTTTCCCTTTTTAAGCTCTGCAATCAACTTTTCATTTCATTTAAAAAGAGGAATCCTTCAAACATATTAACATGGTATATTCAAATATTTTGCGTAAAGAAAATATTGTTGGGGCACTTTAGTTTGTGAACAAACTAATCATCGATGTGACAGTGCATCTAAAGAGCATCTAAAATATATTAGAAGTACAAACACACTCCCTTTGTAATGCTGAGCGGCGTGCGTTTAGTGGTTTATGAACTTCCCATGTGTGTACATTGCTCACGCCTTATTAAAATGCAATAAAGACTAACAGCATGAAATATTTGTACACACTTCCTACATTAATAAATGCATACAGGGTGTAATGATACAAACGTGATTGCTTAGAAGCTTTGACACAGTATCCACAAAAAGCATTGTAAATGATAATGAATACACAATACTTTTAGCTGAAAAAATTTTACTCGTCAAAAGTTCATGTATATAAATCATTGTTAAAAATGGTCAAACTTCAGCAGAATATAAACTCACAGGTACATACATAGCAATCTCTTATTAAACACATGTGCTTGTGAAGCTATTTGTTTGCATATACAGATATTTACTTATATGCAGTTGTGGCAAAATTTGCCCTTTAAGAAATTAACTTTCATATGAAATGATACAATTTGGAATACTTATTTATGACCATATTGACAAGGTTTGCGCATTTACTAAAATTCTGTCAACCCCATTCAATAATAACATTTAACATTCTTGACAGTTCGAAATATCTTGGTTCGTAAAAAAATTGTTTAAGAAATGTATGGAACCCTATATTGGGAAATATGTATATCCACCTCAGCATTACCAGAAAAGGCATAAATATTGTGGGAAGAATAGCTTTTGACACAAAAAATTCCCTACCAAAAAAATCAGTATTAAATCGATTTTTAATACCTTATACATATCTGGCGAAATTTTTGTATCAAAATTATATGTATTCCAGATCAATTAATCAACTTCTACAAAGGGTGAGGTTGCATCACTAATATTCCTAACTATCTTACTCGTAAAAGTCTACAAACGCACTTATAATCAATCATCAGCATTGTCTTACCAATAAAAAAGTATTTACGTGATGTGAATAACTGCCAATAAAAGTGTGATTGCTTTATATTGGCTGTTAAAATCACATTACAAAAATTGTTGTGAACTAATACTTCATATTAACTTTGTGTATGAGTAACATTCTGCCTAATGCATGTTTAGCTAACTCGCAAAACTCCTTTATATCATAAGCAATTACATTGATTATTAACATACTGTATTCAAAAAGTGAAAGCATTTATCCTGTCCTACTTTTTTAGTCCAGTAACAAGGGAGCTTTTTCTTAAATCGTGGCTAACTGTTCTAAATTGATTCACTTTGGCGAATAATAGGAATTTTAAGTGAAGTAAACGGGCCAAGTTAAATGATAAATAGTTCTTTAGTTCATTTCTAATAATTTCCTATACTTTCAGTTGTATAGATTACTCTTTCATTAATGAAATGGAAGCTTTAACGAAATATTTTAAAAGTACTTGTATATGTTGTGAAACGCTTTTATTCAGGTGAAAAGTTATTTTTGAGTGTAAACAAGGATACATAAATTGCTATTCTATTGTAAAAGTTGGACGGGTAAAAAATCAAGTGTTTGTTTCAAACTATATTAAAAGAACATATTCCCAAATGGCTTACAATTCACAACCATTAATAAACTCGTGTATATTTTTTTAGAGTATCCGATATTTCCTTGTGGGTGTTTTCATTCATGCCAAACTTAATATACCCTGTTCACAGTATAAATATATGCAATGTACTTGTATGTATGTTTGTTTATGTTATATTTAGAACACCCACAGTTAACATCATCTCCAAGAAATATAGCATCTATTTATATTATATTATATGATATTACTTTAAAATCATCGGTTAGACTATGTGGAATATTTCCGTAAAGTTTGCTTTTTTAAAATTTGTTCACTGAAGTAGTTTAAAATTTTACAGCCAAAATTTGTGGAGCACAAGATATTTATTTTTTGTTCATATTTAAAATTTACTTATTTAAACGAAGAAGTTAAAATTAGTTGAATTTCGTTTGCTTTTCTCTGAAATTGTGCTTGTAGTACACCAGGCCTTTGAACAAGGCAATTCAAGTGTACCTTGAAGTAAAACACTACTTCCGTCAGAGGAAAGATCGAGTCTAACCGAACATTTCACACTCTCGCAAACTACAATTATCAAACTCGGGGAAACACCTGCAGGTGCTGGCAAAAGTTTCGTTACTAAACGACTCGTACAACAAGGTTTGTTAGAATGACAGATATTTTTATGTCTAGTTAAACATAACACCACATATTTTCGGCATAAAACCATTGTAAAATATAGTAAGTAAGCAAGGGCTAAGTTCGGGTGCATCCGAACATTTTATTCTCTCGCAACTTACAAGAATCAAAGCCAGGGCAATACTTTAAGGTGTAAAACCAATCATATAGAGCAGTCTTTCCCAAAGTGGGCGATAACGCGCATTTTAATAGTTATTAGTACTCGTAGATATCTATCATGTTTTAACAAGTTTTTGTTAAATAGCTCCAATTGTGCATTCCTGTATCAATCGGCTGGTTCATTGAATACTTGTTCGGACTTGTTGTGTACGATTGAGCGTCGAATGAGATAAACGAGTTTATGCATGTTTGTTTTATTCCTGTCGGTGCGTGCTGCTTAAGCATTCCTATATGTATAAACAATGTAATATTTATTTTATTTTCATTTGTGGTTTTGCGCGCAATAGATGAGCATTACTTACGCCTCCTTTACACTACTCGCGAAGTTGAACGTATTTCTCAAAGCAAAACAATGTCGGAAGTAAAATGAAGAGACGGCAATACTGTGCGGAATATATTAAATTCGGATTCATTGAAAATCCCACAAACCCATCGTCGCATTTGTGTCTTCTATGTCTAAAAACGTTTTTGAATGAAGCAATGAAGCCTTCAAGACTGCAAGATCATTTGAATAAAATGCATCCAGATAGGAGAGACAAGAATGTAGCTTATTTTCAAGACCTAGAAAAGAAGCATAATACTCAGCGAAGTGTAGTAAAACTATTTTCGGCGGCTGCTAAGCACGATGACGACGGACTTCGAGCTTCGTACAATATCTCTTTGTTAATTGCTCAAAAAGGCAAACCACGTAACATCGAGTCAATAAAATCCGCAACAGCTCTTTGAATGATAGATTATTTCATCAGCTTTGTGTTACTAATGACGAGGACTTCAATCGTTTGTTGTTTCATACTGAAGTTCGTTGGCTATCAAGAGGCAATTGTCTGACTCGATTCTACAACCTGTTTGACTCTGTTACAGAGTTCTTGGAAACTAAAGATACAGAATTTCAAGACAAGCTCATAACATCAAACAATGATATAGCTTACATGACAGACCTGTATAAATTGTTCAACGACATGAATCTCCAACTGCAGGGCGATAAACTAAATTTAATTAAAACAAATAACGTCGTTGCTGCTTTCGCAGCCAAACTGCTTCTACACAAAAAAATCTGGGCAGACGTGAATCCGAATTTATCTGTATCATGCAGTAACGACGAATTGTTTGCCTACTGCCAACATTTGGAAAACCTCCACATTGACTTCACCGAACGATACCAGGACATTTTGAACATGGAAATACCAGACTGGGTGTTGGATCCGTTTTCAACTGTCAACACAGCAATGTCACTTCAGCTGGAAGAAGAACTTATAGAATTGACAACAAACGAGGAAATAAAAATCAAGTTCAAAAATGGGTACCAAGAGTTTTGGCTACAAAAACCGATCCCACAATTGTACCCTGGATTGTGGTCAATCGTTCAACGATTCTTGATAGCATTCCCATCGTCATATTTGTGTGAACGTGGATTTAGTGCTGTGACAACACTGCTTACTAAAAAGAGAAATCGTTTGCTTGATACCGAACGTGGCGACTTGCGACTGTTCTTGAGTATATTGGAACCTGCTTTAACAAACTTATTAAACAGCATCAGATTCATACTTCACATTAGTTTTTATATAAGGATCGATTATTTTAGTTATATTTTTAATTAAAGATTCTCTGTTTTAATACTATAAAGTTGCGTTTCAATAATCGTTCTTATTAGCAGGTGGAGCCCTTAAGAGTTAACTTGAGGTCTAAACGCCGTTGTATGTTACCTACTGCGCTCAGGTTTCAAGTTGCGGGTTATAGTAAAAGTTTCGTTTAGAATTCTCTGTTAATATACATATGTATATAGGTCACAATAATTAATTAATTTAATTTGAAGTTATAGTGGTTTTTAAATAGGTGAAAAAATGGGGGCGCTAAAAAAATATTTATTCTCAAAGTGGGCAGTAGAAAAAATAAGTTTGGGAACCACTGATATAGAGCAAAGTCAGCCGGATGTTTGAAAATCCTGATATTAGTTATATAGGGGCTAAGCCAAGTTTTTGCTCAAATTTATCTTTTTGAGGAACAAAGATACATTGATAAGAGAAAAATGCACTCTCTTATTTTCATTGGGACAACTCACATATTGGCCGATACAAGCAGTACAAAGTCACCCGGAAGTTCGAAAATTTGTATATTAAGTTTATGGGGGCTAAGTATATGCCCGACTAAACCTATTTTTGACATACAGAAATACTATTGTCAAACACATTGGCCGACATTTCGATCAACTATACACACTGGGGTCCACATATTCGGTACCTAGGATCTTGACCACTTTTGGATGGATTTGATAAATTTTTTGTGGTAAGATGGCGTACACTAAAGGCATAATGCGTGCAAAGTTTAATCCCATTATATTAATTACTTCCTGATTTGTGTATTGGAAAGCAAAAGAGTCAAGTCGAATTTAAAATTGTGATATATGGGAAGTAGGCGTGGTTATTGTTCGGTTTCAATAATTTTCACAGAGTTATATAGGAATATGAAAAGAATGCCAGATTCAAAATTTAATCGAAATTGGTCGATCCGGTCCCGAGATATGGGACACCGGGTCCCATTCATATCGCGCTTATAGTGGTTTTTATCAGTACCGTTATATGGGGAGTGAGCGGGGTTATCCACCGATTTCATTCATTTTCACTGGGATCCTCTGACCCAAATAAAGTTTTATATCTTAATTCAGTGCTTAGTTATGCCACTGTTTTCGGTTAATGGCGATTTGTGGGCGTGGCAGTGGTCCAATTACGCCCACCTACGAACTCGAAATTTTTTTGTGCTAAAGAACATACGTAGCAAGTTTCATCAAGATATCTAAATTTGTACTCAAGTTACAGATTTCTACTTTTCTCGTCATCCTGATCATTTATATATAGTATATATCTATATCTATGTTGATTAGTTTTAGGTGATACGTACAACCATTAGGTGAACAAACCTATAATACTCTGTAGCAACTGGTTGTAAGAATAAAAAAAATCGTACTGATTAGTTGAGTTCAACATAAAATAAATGTTAATGTTATGTTATGTAGGTAAGAAGTACCTTTGAAATTCGCAATAAACAACAACTTGAAAGTGATCTAGTTGCATGAAAATTGCAAATATCAGGTTGAGTTTATATTTGTGGTGTATGAAATAGATACAGATCTTTTGGATTTTTTATATCAATATTGGAAACTTCAGTTTTCAGGCGTTTATCTCGCAACAACGAAATGCTTAATACTTCTGAAAACAACGTCAAAATATCACAGAAGCTTTCCGCTTTAGGGCCACAATCAAGGGCTGCCCAATTACAAGAGATTTTGTCATTTTAGTGATATTCTTTACACTTACATTTACACATCCTTTAAACTTATGGGTAGTTTGAAAGTATGTGTAGCGAACCAAAGTGTTTCGGATATACGTAGATGGTACTATGAAAAATCACCCGGTATCTCCTTTTTGATATTTACAGTAAATCAGCCAAATAGCCCTTCTACTGTATCACTGGACTTGAATTACTTCTTTTGCGAAATGAATCGTAAATAATATGAAATGTTTCGTACGAAAGTTTATTTTTGAACGCCACACTTTGAAAATGCATAATGAGTAAGCCTCTTTATTGCGCGATCTGAGCAAGCAGAGGAGCAGACCCTTAACAAGTAATATTTGATAACCTTAAGAAAAAGAATGTGCAAGAAGTAAGAATAAGGTGTATCCCATTAAATTATTGAAACGAATCGAAATATTCGATGGTAAAAAGTCACTAGGTAGGCAGAGTGGTTGTTTGACGACGCACCTAGGCTTTTAGGGAGCCCATTTTGATACCACCGGGATATTCCTCCACTTTATTTTCTCCTCTCTGAACCACTCAGTTTTCTGGTAAAGTTCATTAATGCAAAAAGCTTTACTTGTGCAACCATTGAAGCGTCGACAGGAAACGCTCGACCGATAGCTACGTTTCTTTTCCTTTATAGAGCCTTGCATTCGCATAGAACATATGTTACAGTCTTCTGTTTTCTACCTCCTGACAGCTTCTGCAATTGTCATTATAAAATTCCTTGCATACTGAAGTCCATAATTTATTTCCAGAAACAGAAAGTTTAAATTCGAAATATTGAAATGCTAAATAGTTATGGTAAACATTTTACAAACTCAAATCCAGCTTTAAAAAGTCAGTTTTTTTTTATACTCTCGCAACAAAGTTGCTAAGGAGAGTATTATAGTTTTGTTCACATAACGGTTGTTTGTAAGTCCTAAAACTAAAAGAGTCAGATATAGGGTTATATATACCAAACTGATCAGGGTGACGAGTAGAGTTGAAATCCGGATGTCTGTCCGTCCGTCCGTGCAAACTGTAACTTGAGTAAAAATTGAGATATCATGATGAAACTTGGTACACGTATTCCTTGGCTCCATAAAAAGGTTAAGCTCGAAGATGGGCAACTGCCACGCCCACAAAATGGCGGAAACCGAAAACCTGTAAAGTGTCATAACTAAGCCGTAAATAAAGATATTAAAGTGAAATTTGGCGCAAAGGATCGCATTAGGGAGGGGCATATTTGGACGTAATTTTTTGGAAAAGTGGGCGTGGCCCCGCCCCCTACTAAGTTTTTTGTATATATCTCGGAAACTACTATAGCTATGTCAACCAAACTCTATAGAGTCGTTTCCTTCAGGCATTTCCATATACAGTTCAAAAATGGAAGAAATCGGGTAATAACCACGCCCACCTCCCATACAAAGGTTATGTTGAAAATCACTAAAAGTGCGTTAACGGACTAACAAAAAACGTCAGAAACACTAAATTTTACGGAAGAAATTGCAGAAGGAAGCTGTACCCAGGCTTTTTTTAAAAATTGAAAATGGGCGTGGCCTCGCCCACTTATGGGCCAAAAACCATATCTCTGAACTACTCCACCGATTTCAATGAAATTCGGTGTGTAATATTTTCTTAACACCCTGATGACATGTACAAAATATGGGTGAAATCGGTTCACAACCACGCCTTCTTCCAATATAACGCTATTTTGAATTCCATCTGATGCCTTCTCTGTATAATATATACTTTAGGAACCAATGATGATAGCGGAATAAAACTTTACAAAAATACGGTATTTGAAAAATATTTAAATGACGGATAATGAAATCTCGATTATCACTTTATCATGCGAGAGTATAAAATGTTCGGTGACACACGAACTTAGCCCTTCCTTACTTGTTTATTGAAATTTTGCTGTATTAAAAGCATTCATTCTCGTTTAAACAAACTACATATCTTCATTCATTCCGATGAAAATAAAAGTGTGCCGTTGTTCCAACTAACAAGAACAAAAATGCATTGAGGCATTCGAATAGTGGATTAAATGCTCTATTTATTGAATTTTAACTGGCTAGAAGGAAACTCTGTGCAAGTTTTGCTCCATATGAACAAATAAAGACAGTGAACGAGCTTTGATAAAATATATAAAACCAAAAGATTTTTAATAAATCCTAAAAGGATTTTTAATAAATCCTAGACTGCCTATTGTGTGACTTCTCTAATCTATTACTAAAAAAAATAGTACGTGCTGCAGAGCTAAGCAACCTCCACAACAGTGCCGTTAGTTCTCCATTAAGTCACTCATTATTCCTGTCCTGCCCTATCGTGCAGAGGCATGGGCGATGACAACATCTGATGAGTCTGCGTTACGAGTTTTCGAAAAAAAAGGTTCTGCGGAAGATTTATGGTCCTTGAGTATTGGGAACGGCGAATACCGCAGTCGATGGAACGATAAGCCAGCACCGCTGGCTAGGTCATGTTGACCTGATGGAAGAGAGCACTCTAGCATTGAAGGCTTTGAAGACCTCCACTCCGATTTTTTGTCTTTTAGTTATGATTTATTTTTAATAGTCTTTACCAGAGACCTTTATTTTTAATCCCCATTAGTACTTTAGATATCTGATTTCTACCTGTATTAGAGTTTTTCATTTCGATCCAAAGCGAAATTAATCTGACAACATTTTAGTAATTTTTTTTTATAATAATACTTGCTGAGTATCATGTGTACAAATATCATCAACCGTATTGCTCTATGCGTTTTGTTAGTGTACGCTGTAGCTAGTTATTAAAAACTATTTGTACATTGATACCTTTTATTATACTCTTGCCACCATTTGCTACAGAGTATTGTATTCCGTCTATCTGTCCGTTCGTGCAAGTATGCATCAGGTTCTTTGTAGAATATATAAGGACGAAAGCATTCCCGACGATTGGAATTTAAGTTTGTTCTGCCTAATCCACAAAAATGGGGACCCCACAATCTGCGCCAACAACCATGGGATAAGCCTCCCCAACATCGCGTATAAGTTTCTAAAGAGCATATTGTGTGAAAGATTAAAACCCACCGTCAACAAACTGGTTTGGGAAACCAACGACTGACAAGATATTCACCGTGGGCAAAATCTTGGAGAAGGATTGACGCACAACACCTCTCCGTCGACTTTAAAGATGTTTTCGACAACACGAAAATGAGCTTTTAAATTTCGGGAAAGTCAATTGTCTTATTGCTAAATGATCCCAACATAACAGTACAATAAGCGATAAAGCGTAAGAAAAATTCACTATATTTATGCAAAATTTTTGGGAACCAAACAAATTCAAACCTTGGAAAACGTAATAAATTTTAACTTTATATCAATATATAGTAAGTTGCTTGTCAAGCACCGTCTTATATTGTTAGTTAGTTTACAGGTTAATTTATATTAATTGCGTCATTGCTAATTAAGTGTTAAGCTGGAGGAGACCTATAAGCTGTTTTAATTTCATTATTCTCATTAGCTGCTTAATGGATATTGGTGTTGATGTACCTGTTCAAACAAAAATGTTTAAAACGTAAGTACACAGATCAACAGGAGCGTCTACCTGTGGCTTCTTCGTATCGCATCACTCAGCGGTCCGAGGTGTTGATATAATGTCATTAACGCTTAAGTTGATGCACGGCTGTCTCCATTCGCACTTTCTATGTTATGTCAAATATCAAATTTCATTTTATAAATTCGCCAATGGTAATGTTTCTGTAAGTTCAAAAACTAATTAAGCCGAAATACAGCCACGATTTTTAATGTACAACCCAAAATTGCTGCGAATTTTTAAATGAATTAACATTGGGCTCAACTGTTGTAAATAATGTTATTTTATCAATTAACATGAAATTTAATATTTGCAAATATATATATAATGAAAGTTAACCTATAAGGATTTTGCACAAAACATTAGAACTTTACAATTAACAAAATTTCGGAACTTCGTTTTCTCTAAAAAAAATATGAGGACCAACAACAAAAATTTTACGACTATTAAAACCGCTTCAGACAGATAACAAAGTGCACCTCATAGCGCTAACCTATAGGAAAACAAGGGCTAAGTTCGGATGCAACCGAATATTTTATACTCCTGCAACTTTCAAGAATCAAAACCAAGGAAATGTTTTAAGATGTAAAACCAATCATATAGAGTAAGGTCAGCCCGATGTTCCAAAATCCTGATGTTAGTTATATAGCGGCTAGGCAAAGTTTTCGCTCAAATTTATTTATTCTTGGCACAAAGACATACTGAGAAAAAATAAGAAATTACGAGAAAAAACACGATACCTTATTTTCATTGGGATAACCCACATATTGGCCGATATATGCGGTACAAAGTCAGCCCGGAGTTCAAAAATTCTTTTATAATATTAAGTATATGGGGACTAAGAGAAGTATTGGTCTGATTCAAAATTTTTAACATACAGAAAAACTTAAAAAAAAAGAATTATCAAGCATGTTCCAGAAATCGTTTTTGCAGGAAAATAATAATGAAATCGTGAGCCGGTGCTGTGAATACCACTTTGTGATTACGAATACACATTTTTCGAACATGAAATCGGTGCGATGTGTCACAAACAAATCGATTTCACAAATTGTTTGACATTTTGATATCGGTCAAAAAAAAGTACGCTAAATTATTGAATTTGCTTTTAAAACTTAAAATGTAAGTATTTGAGCCAGTTATTTGGATTTCTTCACAAAAATTAATACTTTCTTTTTCTAATTTAAGGGGAAAACATAAAAGCCAATTCAAGAAAACATTTTTTTAAATTTTATGGGCAAAAATCCAGACTTGGCGAAATATTTCGTGAAAGGGGATCGCCTGCTGCGGAGGCTTTGTGGGCAGACCTTGCTAAAATGCTAAATAGCGAAGCTCCACTGCAAAAAGATATTAACGGCTGGAAAAAAGTGAGCAAAATATCACGCGATAGTATATGTGATCTGCACTTATTTTTTTAATAGATATGGTCCGATTGGAAACTCTGCATCCGGAAGAAAATCGCACACAACAAATGCGAAAGCAGAGCTACTGGAGGAGAGCATTTCAACAAATTTTAACCCCCATTGAAGAAGAGTAGCTCAAATTTTCGGAATATATACGGCCGCGGAAGGCATCACAAAAAGCTCTTAATTTGGGGTTAACATTAATACTGTTGAAGTCGCCAGCTAATCTTTGGATGCCAATGTAATTAAGCAGAAGATGCTAGAAATCGAAGAAATTCAAGTCCAAAGTGATATTTATTTTAAACTAAATACTAAAAATATCGAGTAATTAATTTTACTAAATAATAATATTATTAAATGATCTCATAGTCAAAAAGTTTAACTTAAATGTGATGTTTTTATTGAATAAAAAAATATGAAAATTAAACTATAAAGTTATTTGCGATTTCCTCTCAAATGGATACAGCGGCAGTTTGTAGATGGCTGCTATAAACAGCAATTTCTTCGTCCAGAAAATCGTCCACTAAATTTATAGCAAAGGCATCCGGGTTATAATGGCGACAAATGTTGTGCAAAGAACTGCATACATTTATAATTTTTACAACTTTCTCTGGTACATATGGCATAGTTATTTGAAGACATTTAAAGCGGTTCTTAAGGACTCCGATTACTCTCTCAATGATATTTCTTGCCTTGGAGTGTTGTAAATTGAATTTGTGCTGTGGTGACTCTATTCATTTTTGGTCAATAAATATTCAGCAATAGAAAATACGCTCATTTTGTTAAATTCTTTGAAACAAATTTTATTTGTCAATACTCAATCAGCTGTTTCGTAGTTGATTTCGAATTTAAGCACATTCGCGCGAATTGTAGAACACTGTTACCAATTTCACGCGATTTGCAAATTCGGTGCCGTATTTAGATCGCGCGATTTCCAGAACATGTCTGTATACCTTAATTTAAGTTATATATGTAGGAAATAAGTAGACACAGAATTTGTAGTAAGCAAATATGTATATATTAATTTAGATGTATCTTTATTCACATTCAAAAAGCAACTGTCCAGTTTATCACACATTGACCGACATTTTCGATCAAAAGTCAACTATAGGTACCGGGGTCTAAATATTCGATAGCTAGAGGCTTGAACAGTTTTTATTCGATTTAAACAATATTTGGTCATAAAGTTACCCATACTAAACACATTATACGTCCAAAGCTTTATCCCGTTATAATAATTGCTTCTTGATTTGTGTACTGAAAACTGACCAAATCAAGTGGAAATTAAAATTGTGCTATATGAGAAGAAGACGTGGATGTTGTTCGATTTCGTCCATTTTTGACATGAGAATGTAAGAGGAATGCCACATACTTATCGAAATCGATAGGTCGGGTAAGATTTGTACTCAGCAAATTTAGTTGTTGTAGTTTCACTAGCTTAGGAGATATGTAAATTAAACTTGTTAGAGGGCGGGGCTACGTCCACTTTTTCAAAAAATTTTGCCCACAGGCGCCACTTGCTGCTGTGATCCTTTGTGCCAAACTAAATGATATATAAATGATCAGGATAACAAGACGAGTTAACTGTATCTCCGTCCAGTGCTCCGCCCGTCCGTCTTGGCAATAAAACTAGGTACACGTATTCGTTGGCAATAAATGTAAGACGGGTTCGTAGATAGACGCAATCCGACCACTGTCACATCCACAAAACGACATTAAACAAAATCTATAAAGTGTTATAATTAAGACTAAAAAAATATATAAAACTGCAGTTTAGCACAGGGGATCGCAGTAGCAATGGGACATGTGGTCTTAAGTTACCGAAAAAGTTAGCATAGCCCGACTCCTAATAGGTTAGATGTACACATCTCCCAAACCACTAAAGCTAAAGTAACAAAATTTGTTCAAGACAAATCCTATTAGAACTCAACAGTGTGAAAATAAACGAAATTGGATCATTACCCCGCTCACTCTCTATATAAATGTTTAAACTAAAAGCTCGATAAATCAATAACTGAATATGCTATAAACATAAAATGTGATGGTTTCAAAGGAGCCATGGTAAAAATGGGACAAGAGGCGTTGCACTGCCCTGTTTTAGGACTTCAACTAAATTAGGTACGTGACATTCTTTGCCCGCGGTAAAGTTGCCTATCATCAGAGGCAACTGAAATCCAAAATGCACTGTCTGTTATTTGGCTTACATCAAAATATCAGCACAGCCATTGATTTGAATGGGTGCTCAACTGACAGAACTACATGGTCATACCGGAGACTTAAAACAGTTAGCCCTTGGAGTTCGCTTCAATCTTCTTATTGGGTTTGGCCCTTTGTGGAGAGTCGTGGTGGCTGTGGTTTAAACTTAGAAGCAGGTGAAATTGAAAATGCAGTTCAGTAGGGAGTCACATTGAGGTCCGGGGCCGGACGCACAGCAAAGCAAATCCGACTAAGGTGGAAATGGTATCCCTTCCAATTGGAGCCAAATAATGCTTGCAAAAAGGTTTTATTATTTGGAGCGTTGATCAGCGCATTGTTTCGATCTATGTATGTGCTCTTAAGCACCGTAAAGTTAGGCCATGAATGGCTGGTACTCCCAGGTACACAATAAAAGTTGTAATTTTTATATAACACAATTTAAAATTCCATTTGATTATTTCACTTTCCAATATACAAATCCAGAAGCAATTAATATGTATAACAGAATAAAACTTTGCACGAATATGCCACCTTATAACTGAGAATTGTTCTAACCAGACCAAAACTATTCAAACCCACAGGAATCGAACACTAACTTTTACCGCAAATATCGGTGAACGTGTGAAATAATAATAATTAAACTTCAGCGAAAATACCTTTCTGTTAGTAGTATAACGGTGTGTGAAAAACCAGTTGAAACGAGACAGTCCTCATATACGTAATATGTATACAGATTTTCGAACTTCCAGGTGACTATATACCGCATATCCAGATCGGTCTATATGTAAGATATCTTAGTTAAATTAATTAAATAATGGGTATAATACATTTCAAATATCTGAAATTATATTATAGTATCTACTACATGTAATGATTTTCGTTACTTTAACAAACCGACTTTGATAATTGCAAGTTGCAAGAGTATGAAATGATCGATTACTCTTGCACTTAGGCCTTCCTTACTTGTTTTTCATAAAACTCATCGTGGAGTAACACGTGTACAAATATCATCAATCGTGTTGCTTTTGCATTTTATTGGCTGTTGTACGCTATAGCTAGAAACAAAGGCAAACAACTGTTAGTACATTGGTACCTTTTATTTTATAGCTTTAGCCATTGCATTTATTATCATTTATTATTCTTATCTCAGCCGAGTTGATTCTCGCCGTACTGCATGAAGATTTAGTGAAACCAGAAAGTTTATGTATTGGTGGGGGACAAATTCAGAAAGACAATATTTTCGAAATGGTGCTGGCAAATTGTAAGTATGTAAACAAAAAAAGAGTATTCAACTACGCTTTAAAAGCCCTTTCTTTTTATAGAAATAGCTCACATGCTGGCCGATATAAACGTTACACAGTCACCAGGAAGTTCGAAAACCTTTATACTAGGTACGTGGGTGCTCAGGGAACCATCGAACTTATTCAACCTTTTTTGATACACAGACATACTATTGTCAAGATAGGATTATCCCTAAATTTCAATTAAATATACTACCCATTGAGCGATATTTTCGGTCAAAAGGCAACTATAAATATTGAGGTCCATATATTCGGTACCTACGGGCTTCAACAGATCGCATGCTTTAATGGAATTGTTAGTTCAAAGTTTTATGTCGTTATATTAATTGGTTCTGGATTTTCTTTATAATTTTTTACTTGCAAGTCATAGTTTTTTTTCGCGGAGTGTCACTTATGATGGAAATATGAATAACTTTTAACTTTTGGGGTGGAACTCTCCGCAGTTCCCCTCCGTGAATTCACCCCTGTGTGTATACATATATATAACTCTATAGATATCTCGCTTAGTTTTAGGTGATACGTACAACCGTTAGGTGAACAAAGCTATTATACTATGCAGCAGCATGTTCGAAGAGTATAAGCATGTTACGAAAAAATTCAATATTCATTATTCGACGAAATGTCGTTCACTTTTAGAAGAAAGTTCTTATCTTAAGAACTTCCGGCCCATTGTCATTATGAAAGGGATGTAATAATCCAGTTACATCCTTTTGTCAATTATTGCAAGTTCATATTACATTATAATCAACACCCTATTTGTTTACACAGGTTTAGAAAATGTTGTGTATACCAGACGTGGCACCAGGAAATTGGCTAAAGAGAACTTGTCTATATACATATATAAATATATTTTTACAAATTATTACTTGTATTTGTAAATATAAATACCTAGTTTGTTTTAATGCTGTTGAAATTCAAGCTGCCAAATTTGAGTTTTCGTTGTACAACTTTGCGATGAAGTGGTTGAATGCATGAATATTACGCTTCACATCACCACAACTCCAAAAGCAAGCAAAGATTTTTATAGACAATAGCCGCACCATGTTTATGAAATCTTTTAGCGGAATTTAAACCGACATGGCAAATTTAACAAACAAAAGCTTTCTTCACAAAAGAACATATGCCATTCAAATATTCGTTTAAGCAAAACCGACGCCCATTTCCAAACCACTAACCTTGCCTTATATGTTTTATTCCTAAATTTTAATTGCCTTTTGCAAAATTGTGCTGTGTGTTATGAAATAAGGTATAATAATATATAATTCCGATTATATAGGTAGGTAGGTAGTAGTGCAGCCCTGTTATCTATCGGGCTCAATTAGCACTTGATGTGCCATTTTGATACACTATTCGTATAACCTTCTGTATCTGCTATTATGATTCACCTTCTCTCTCAAATCATTTTGAGGTTTCGATGAAGCTACTTATGTCTGATATGCTTTTAGTAGAAATCCATTCAAGGTTTGGTGCTTGATGGATTCCAAGTGTTTTGTGTCGGATCTGTGCTAGGGCTGGGCATTCAAAAAGAAAGTAGAAAATTGTTTCCTTGTTTTCTGCTATTCCGCAGCCTCGGCAGATGTCGTTGTAGGGCATACCCATTTTGGACGCATGTTCTCCAAATGGCCAGTGCCCTGTTGTGGTATCTGTTACTCTGTAGATACTTTTCCTTGACCTATTTAATAAGTCGTTGGTTCTTTTCCTGTCATATGTTGGCCATAATTGTTTAGTTATGACGCATTTCGTAATGTTTTTCCACCGATTATTTGCAATTTGTTGAAATTGTCTATTGATATCTCTTTTGATCTATCCTAGCGGGCTGGGTATTAGCTCCGCCTCGGATTCGTTAAGGAAAGCCCCTGCCTTTGCCAACTCGTCAGCTTTTTCGTTACCGAAAATGTTCCTGTGACCGGGAACCCAGATCAAGTCTAGTTGGAGCTTGTCTTTTATCGAGCTTAGTGCTTTCTTGCAGCTGTGGAATATACTGGAATTTGTCATGGGTGAACACAAGGCCAGAAGCGCTGCCTGGCCGTCCGTAAATATAGTTGCTTTATGTATATTCTCGTGGTTTTCTAATAGAACTTCGCAGGCTTTTTCTATGCCCAGTACTTTTGCTTGGAAGACGTAAGCCGAGTTTGGTAGACGTATAAAGAGAGATATGCCTAGATCAGCGGAGAATACCCCCGTGCCTACTCCGCAGTCCATTTTGGACCCGTCGGTATAGACTGAGATGGTATCCTCCTCTCCTATTGAACCTCTTCTCCATTCTCGTCTAGATGGTATCCTCACCTGGAAGTGTCTATTGAAATCCAGCTTTGGGAGAATGTAGTCTGATTTACTAATGGTGAGCTTGTTTAGGATTATATTATGTCCGTAGTTCTGCTGATTTCAACCACCCAATTCTTTTATTCTTATCGCCGCAAAAGCTTCGGTAGTCAGCCGCGTTTATCAGTGGTTCTGGTTGAACCCTCGTTAAAGGTGTTTTCTGACTCCGGGGGAAGTGCGTTGTAATTAGTACCTCTAGAGACTCTTTTGCCGAGGAGGTCCAATCTCTTCTCTCCGCCTTAATGTAGGCAGTATTAATATAATCTTTGGATAGCATTTTGCTCAGCCAGCGGTTTCTCTGCAACTTTCTATCGATGTGCAGAAAGATCGCCATGAGTCGTTTTTAGCTTTCCTGACTGCTTTTTTGTATCTTTTCATAATATCTTTATATGACTGCCAGATTTTGGTTCTAAAACTCTCATTGAAAGCTTTCCTTAGTTGTGTTCTCGAATTCTTGAGTTCACTGTTCCACCAAGGAAGAGACTTTCTCTTTTTCAGAACTGTTAGCGGTGTGAATTTACTGAAAGTTGTGGTTAAGATTTTTTCCAACTTCTCTACTTCTGAATCTAGTTCCTGAGGATTAATAATACTCTTATTGCTTCCCTTTTCAAGACATTTTGTTGCTATAATGGTAAATTTTTCCCACGCTGTTCTTCTAGAGTTCCGATATATGAGAGGAGTACTGTATTTCTCGCGGATGCTGAAGAGTATCCAGGAGTGATCCGACATGGAAGGCTCATCGGACACCCTCCAGTCGAGTCTGTCTGTGTCTGTTGATAGCGTGAGGTCCAGCACATCCTCGAGTAATAAAAGTCTAAGTCTGTGTCTGTTGATAAGCAGCGTGATGTGCTTCTGTTGAGCTTTATCCTCCCTTAACTTTAAGGTTTATAATCCCCGATTATATAAGTAATAAAAGTCGCTCACTTAAGAATTTAGCGGAGAAAATACATAAACACACGTATATAAAGTTTTCTTTTTCTTATAATAGTACACACATTCCTTTTTTGCAGATTCTATAAATGAACACCTCACTGCCACAGGAGCTGACACATTTGGCTAGTAAACCAACCTTTGACAGAAAACCATCCACCTGCAATCTTCTTCTGCATAAAACGTCATGGATTCATGAATATTTAACGAATATCGTGATTGTGGCATATATGGCGGACTCTCCTGTTGTCGAAATAGTAGTAAGATGAATATAAAATAAGACTAGCACGTAGTCTTCAGCTTTTCGTTGTTGTCACATTTTCATTCGGGAACAATGCTAATTTTTAATATCGGTGAAATGTATAAGAGCAAAACATATTAAATATATAAACATACAGGTTCATTGTTTTGTTTTTTTTTTCATTGAAACAACTAAAAATTACTGTGTATTTTAAGCGTACCTAAAAGTGATGCGCACTTGAAACTAAACATCATATGTATGGCCTACACAGAACGTATAAATCCTTGTAAGAATGCTTAGGTTATTTGAAGAAATGGGTCGGGCACGAAATATCTCCTGTCATCAAACAAACAGTCGTCTCACTCGCGACTTGGATCTCACATCACTGTTGACAGTTATAACTTTGAAGTTGTAGATAATTTCGTCTATCTTGGAACCAGTGTAAACACCACCAACAATGTCAGCCTGGAAATCCAAAGCAGGATATCTCTTGTCAACAGGTGCTACTTCGGACTGAGTAGGCAATTGAGAAGTAAAGTTCTCTCTCGACGAACAAAAACAAAACTCTATAAGTCACTCATTATTCTCGTCCTGCTATATGGTGCAGAGGTATGGACGATGACAATATCTGATGAGTCGACGTTGCGAGTTTTCGAGAGAAAAGTTCCGTAAAAGATTTATGGCGAATATCGCATTCGATGGAACGATGAGCTATATGAGATATACGACGGCATTGATATAGTTCAGCGAATTTAAAGACAGCGGCTATGCTGGCTAGGTCATGTCGTCCAAATGGACGAAAACTCTCCAGCTCTGAAAGTATTCGACGCAGTACCTGCCGGGGGAAGTAGAGAAAGACCTCCACTCCGTTAAAAGGACCAGGTGGAGAAGGACCTGGCTTCGCTTGGAATTTCCGATTGGCGTCACCTTGCGAAAAGAAGAAACGCATGGTGGACTGTTATTAACTCGGCTATAACCAGGTATAACGTAAACGGTTTCTACGCCAGGAAAGAAGAGAAGAAGACAGTCAAGTTTATATTTAGTATAGTTTATAATGGAACTAAGAAAGTTTAAGGTATTTGAAGTGTTCTAAATTTAGTCTAAAAGAAAGAAGTTTTTACTATATCTTCTACATATGTATTTCATAATATTATTTTTAATCATATCTTCTTACTAAAATGCAATAATCTTCTTCTTACACATCGATCAATATATTCGCATATATAAATTTTTGCAATGAATACATATTGTAGCAAATAATAAATATAAACAAATAGTTGTACTTGTCATACATGGCGTACTGTTATGTCATAGGTACGTTTATGAAATTCTCGTTGATAATCTGCGCTGATGTGTCATATACACCTGCGGCCAAGCGTAACTTACCACTTGATTTTTTTCACTATTTTCAATATATATATAGATCGAATATATTTGGTTAACTGTGACTTTAATCTGGCCCATTTGCAAAATTAAATTGAGAAAACTTTTTTTTATTTGCAAAACTTTGATTTCATTATTTAATTCTTGTAATAACTTAATGGTAAGTGATGCTTGGTAAGTTACGCTTGGCCGCAGGTGTATATTAATAAAGCTTACTTTTTATGTCCTCAAAACTGATTTATTTGACTGATATTATGTACTACTCGTATATATAGTTTTTTGATAATTTTTTTTGTAGTAATTCGGTTTCATTAATGCGATGTGATTTATGGATAAGTCTTTAGATTTGCAAAACAGCCCGTTAGAAAAGATTTTTCAGAAATGACTTATCAATAATAGGGTAATGCTTTTTTGGGACAGAAGGGTTTATTATGAAGTGCAAAATAGTAGAAATAATATGAATGTACAAAATTTTTTAAGTAAGAAAAAAACATAATTTAATAAAGAAATATAATTAGCAAGAATCCGTTCACAAAGCCATCAGAATGTTTTTCTACTTGACGTGAACATGAGTACGGAACATTCTTACGGCCCTGAATAGTCTACAACGAGTCACTAGTCAATAGTTCGCTTGATATGTTTTCTCATTTTCTATCATATTTTGTCACGATAATGAATGTATTAAACAAATGCTCGTCTGAAACATAATTGTATGCGAGTCGCTCTTAAAGAACATCACCATGATAATTACAACTAATAACCTGAGTATTGTTAGTATATTAGTTCAACTAAAAGAAATATCGGGTACCAATAGCACACCCTCTTCTCATTGCTTTATAATATCTAAAGAAAACTACCAACGTTTTTAAAGAATTTTTTTTTTATTCCACCAACCCTCCCACAACTAATTTCCTGTCGTAAAAAACAATTGCTTTTGTCGACCAGTTCCTAGGGATCACTCTTCAAGATTATTGCCACTGATTTATATTAGCAGATAGCTTTTCTTGGCACTACAGACTACACCATCGTTATTGCTCTTTACGGAATGCCAACCATTTACTTGCTTTTTATCGCGCTTTTGCTGCGTCCGCGGAATATTTTCATTTTCTTTCACTTTAATCACAGCCATAATAACTTACATACTATATACTATTTATGCGAGTATGATATCGCTGTGTATTAAATACACTCATAACACGTGCTAGTAATATATAAGTATGTACAAGTGGAAAGTAGATTTCTGTTTCCAATATTTTTGTGTTTTTTATACTTGTATGTTTATATTTTCAAACCACAAACCGAATACTAAAATATTAAACTCAAATTAACGTGAATAAATAACTTAACTAAGAGCCCAAGTAACAAGCTAAATAGCCAAGTAAAAGTTACATAATTCTTATTTGTGTTGTGACGTAGTGTAGAAACGGATGTTACTTAGACTCGATTATCATTGAAACTTCGACAGTGAGCCTGATTTAATTGCTGTATTAATAAAAGGCTGGCTATCATAATTGTTGCAGAGACACACTTAATATAATACTCGTGATTCATAGGTAATTTTACGCTCTTCTTACAAACAAATATTTTTTTATTCCCGCAACATTTTTTTACCTAACGGTTGTTTGTGTCACATAAAACTTATTGAAATATATACATATATCCGTCTATCCGTGCAAGAGATAACTTGACTATAACTGGAGATATCGGAGTGAAACGTGGTACAAATAGCGAAAACGAGCTTTTAAACTTTTACAAATTATTAAATTTTATTATCAAAATAATCGTTATCCAATTGCAACCTTGCTGACAAAAGCGCACCGTCATTTTATGGTCATAGTTATCGTCCTGTACTCGCTATTCGTCGAATTTTTAAAAGTTTCGAGCATAAGCTTTCTTAAAGGTTATGTTCAAGTGTCAATGAGACAAAAGTGAAGTGAAGTGAAAATATTGCTGCCGTTCAGGCAAGTGTTGCTGAAGACGGCAATTTAACGATTCCAAGACGATTTCAAAAACAGGAACTGTCTTAAACGACAACCTGGCGGATTTTGAGAAAGGATTTGGGTTTGCGTTCGTATACAATTGTTCTCACTCAGAAGCCATTGAATCACCATAAACGGCGTGAATTTGCTGATTTTGCATTGAAAAAACTTGATAAAGGAAAAAGATTTTTTTTCAGAAAAACTATTTTCTTCAATGAGGTTCACTTTCATTTGAATTGTGCGTTAAATAAATCAAAGGAAATCCAAAATTATTCATAGACAATCATTCCATACCCCTAAGTTGACATTTTGTTGTGTTTTTGGTCTGGTGGAATCATCGACACACTTACTGTCAATGGAGAGCGATAAAGATCGATGATAACCAACTTTTTATGGTCACAATTGGAAGAAGTTGATCTTGATGGAGGATGGAGTCATGTGTAGAGGTTCACGCAAGTGAGGAAAGTTCTCTGATCGCCATTCACTTGGGAGTGGCCAGAAACGATTCTTTTACACATCGCTCAAGCAGCTCACTACTTCCGGTCTTTGACCAAGTATCCTCTGGGTAGCCTAAGAACATCCGTTCGAAGGCGAGCTAATGTGAGAAGGCGAAACATCCCCTACATAGGGTTGTGCGCTGGGTTTGGGACCCGCCACGTAAAAAACAATACCAATGAAAAGTAAGCGACAGCCTCGGATGAGAGACCCCCGTTATGATGACGACCATGGCAAACGAAATAAGGACTACGATTTGAGGGCATGCACCTGGAATGTCCGGACCCTTAATTGGGAAGGTGCCGCTGCCCAGCTGGTTGATGTCTTAGCAAAAATAAAGGCTGACATCACCGCCGTCCAAGAAATGCGATGGACGGGACAAGGACAGAGACGAGTAGGTCCTTGTGACATTTACTACAGTGGCCATATAAAGGAGCGCAAGTTTGGTGTTGTTCCGGTGAATGAACGTCTAGCCACAATCCGCATCAAAGTTCTTCAACATATCGCTGATTTGCGCCCACGCCCCGACGGAAGAGAAGGACGATGTGACCAAAGATGCCTTTTATGAGTGCTTGGAGCGCGCTTATGAGAGCTGCCCCCGCCACGATGTCAAAATCGTGCTTGGCGACTTTAATGCCTGGGTGGGCAAAGAAGGTATCTTTGGCACTACGGTCGGTAAATTCAGGTTCCACGACGAAACATCCCCAAATGGGTTGATGCTGATTGACTTCGCCGGGGCCCGAAATATGGTTATCTTTAGTACTAGATTCCAGCATAAGAAGATACATCAAGCTACCTGGCTGTCTCCGGATCGAAAAACTACCAACCAGATCGATCATGTTGTGATAGACCACTATCTTGTTGCAGCCAAGATTCACAACCGCCTCTGTGCAGCAAAAAACGCACGACAACAAACACAAGGAAGGTTCGACGTCGACAAGCTGCAATCACAACAGACAGCCGAACGAGTTTCTACTCGGCTTGCACTCCTGCTCTCTGAGAGCACGCGTCAACAACCCGGTATAAGGGAACTGTGGGACGGCATTTCAAATTCCTTACGTACAGCTGCAACCGAAACCATTGGTTTTCGGAAAGTGCAAAAGAACAGCTGGTACGACGAGGAGTGCCGTGTCGCAGCGGAGAGAAAAAAGACTACCTACCTCGCAACGTTACGATCGACCACAACACGTGCGGGATGGGATAGATACCGAGAGTTGAAGAGGGAAGCGAGACACATTTGATGACAGAAAAAGAATGAGGCCGAAATGCGTGAGTACGAAGAGCTTGATAAGCTGGCCGACAGGGGTAATGCTCGAAAATTCTACGAAAAAATGCGGCGGCTTACAGAAGATTTCAAGACCGGAGCATACTCTTGTAGAACCCCTAAAGGTGATCTAGTGACCGATGCCCAGAGCATACTTAAATTATGGAGGGAACACTTCTCCAGCCTGCTGAATGGCAGTGAATGCACAACGCCAGGAGAAGGCGAACCCGATTCCGCAATCGATGACGATGGAGCAGACGTTCCATTGCCCGACCATGAAGAAGTTCGAATAGCAATTACCCGCCTGAAGAACAACAAAGCGGCGGGGGCCGATGGATTGCCGGCCGAGCTATTCAAACACGGCGGCGAAGAACTGATAAGGAGCATGCATCAGCTTCTTTGTAAAATATGATCGGACGAAAGCATGCCCAACGATTGGAATTTAAGTGTGCTATGCCCAATCCATAAAAAAGGAGACCCCACAATCTGCGCCAACTACCGTGGGATTAGCCTCCTCAACATCGCATATAGCATACGTACTGTGTAAAAGATTAAAGCCCACCGTCAAAAAACCGATTGGACCTTATCAGTGTGGCTTCAGACCTGGAAAATCAACAACCGAGCAGAAACTCACCATGCGCCAAATCTTCGAAAAGACCCGTGAAAGAAGAATCGACACACACCACCTCTTCGTCGATTTCAAAGCTGCTTTCAACAGCACGAAAAGGAGCTGCCTTTCTGCCGCAATGTCTGAATTTGGTATCCCCGCAAAACTAATACGGCTGTGTAAACTGACGTTGAGTAACACCAAAAGCTCCGTCAGGATCGAGAAGGACCTCTCCGAGCCGTTCGATACCAAACGAGGTTTCAGACAAGGTGACTCAATATCGTGCGACTTCTTCAACCTGCTTCTGGAGAAAATAGTTCGAGCTGCAGAAATAAATAGAGAAGGTACCATCTTCTATAAGAGTGTACAGCTGCTGGCGTATGCCGATGATATTGATATCATCGGCCTCAACACCCGCGCCGTTAGTTCTGCTTTCTCCAGGCTGGACAAGGAAGCACAGAAAATGGGTCTGGCAGTGAACGAGGGCAAGACGAAATATCTCCTGTCATCAAACAAACAGTCGTCGCACTCGCGACTTGGCTCTCACGTCACTGTTGACAGTCATAACTTCGAAGTTGTAGATAATTTCGTCTATCTTGGAACCAGCGTAAACACCACCAACAATGTCAGCCTGGAAATCCAACGCAGGATTGCTCTTGCCAACAGGTGTCCTCTCTCGACGAACAAAAGCTAAACTCTATAAGTCGCTCATAATTCCCGTCCTGCTATATGGTGCAGAGGCTTGGGCGATGACGGCAACCGATGAGTCGACGTTACGAGTTTTCGAGAGAAAAATTCTGCGAAAGATTTATGGTTCTTTGCGCATTGGCCACGGCGAATATCGCATTCGATGGAACGATGAGCTGTTCGAGATATGCGACGACATTGACATAGTTCAGCGAATTAAAAGACAGCGGCTACGCTGGCTAGGTCATGTTGTTCGGATGGACGAAAACACTCCAGCTCTGAAAGTATTCGACGCAGTACCCGCCGGGGGAAGCAGAGGAAGAGGAAGACCTCCACTCCGTTGGAAGGACCAAGTGGAGAAGGACCTGGCTTCGCTTGGAATATCCAATTGGCGCCACTTAGCGAAAAGAAGAAACGACTGGCGCGCTGTTGTTAACTCGGCCATAATCGCGTAAGCGGTGTCTACGCCAATTAAGAAGATGAAGAAGAAGAAGATCTTGACAACATGCGGTTCCAACAGGAGTGGGCTACGTGCCACACACCAAGTGCGACAACCGAATTAATGCGAGAAATCTTCGGGAATTCGATTATTTAAAGAAGTTGTGACAATCAATGGAAGATCAGATATAGCACCGTTAGACTACTTCTTCTGGGGTTATTTGAATTTGGTCTATAGTAATAAACCAGACTCTGTTCAAGCAGTAGAAGTCAATATTGAACGAACTATTCATAACATACGACTGGATTTGGTGGAAAAAGAACTCGAAATTTAATTTCATAGAATTTGTTCTGCAAAAGTAGACATGGAAGCTATTTGAAGGATGTTATATTCAGATCTTAATTGTATCGATTGTACTTCACATTATCATTGCCGATTAATGGAAATATTATTGAAGTGTGCATACTCATGAACGCTCGAAGCACACACTCTCTAAGGTATTGAACAGGCCGCCAACACAAAGCAAAATGGGTAAACAATGCAGTCGCAATAGACTTTCAAATGCAATCAGAAGGTACTGAGCAAAACAAATTCCTGTCAATATCAATTAAAGAAAGAATTTTATAAAAGTTGGGGAGAGTGGAGTTACATTGGTGGGACGTAGTCTGCATAACTAAACAATCATGCGACAAACGCTATTAAACTGTAGTCGGTCACCAGAAAAGTCATACATGATAAACATTTATCTAGCAGAACAAGCTGGCATTCATGCAGTAACTGTAAAAGTGGCTTACCAACGGAAGTTGCTTAGACAAGTATCAGATGTATGACACCAAAACGACACTTCATAAACATACACATCAATGTATGTACTTATATACAAACGAAAAACGCCGAAGCTGTAATACTCTTCATAAATAAAAAGGTTTCCATATAAGAATTTAATATTGATCGGTCAGTTTCTATGACAGTTATATGCTATATATGTCCGATCTGAATTATATTGAACGTAATTATATCGATGCCTTGGCTAATAATCCACGTCAAATTTAGTAAAGGTATCTTGTCAAACAAAAAATTTTCCATACAAGAACTTAATTTTGATTGATAATTTTATATGGAATCTATGAGATATAGTCCAATATCGGTGGTTCAAAATTATGTCGAAAGGGAAAGATTTAGATCGATATATCAAGAACTGAGAGACTTGTTCGCGTATATACAGACGGGCAAAAGTAAATAGCTGAATCGACACAGCACACCACGTCATTTATATACATACAAGTATTATATAACTGTCTTAAGGTAGTTAGTTAAGTTACCAGACTTGGGTTCTTGAGAATATACTGTGATATTTCGAGAGTTATAACGAGTTTCCTAGAGCGCCTCGGAGTCCTCTCTCTCGGAGTTGTTGAACTTTGAACGCGTTTTTCTCAAAACATTGTTTTTCTGGTCGGCTCGGGTCCTAACTTTTTTTCTACTGAACCGATTACTTTCAAATTTTAACAAATTCTTCTACACACTTATAGTTCTTGTCTGTACTAACGAACAACCCTTTCTTTGCTAAAATAAAAGGACTTTTTTCAAAGTCCGCCATTTTGTTATTTACCCATGAAATTTAACTTCAGTAGTTCCGACTAGAATGACATATCTATAGATTAAGAATAATCAAGAATATTTGATTTCAGATAGCATCAAGAGCCAAAATCGCCTAGGCCACCCACATGCATTTTTTTCGATGTTCCAACTTCGAGTGACAAATAAATTTTTTTTATATTTTCAGTATGTAAATAAAAACAGTCTAAATATTCAAGATAATTCATTTTTATTTTCCTATAAAAAACCACCCTCCAAAGATGTCATGAAAATAAGCATAAGTTACCAGACTACTACCTTAAATCCGCTATTCCTATTATGTTCATATGTATGTCGCATATTGAAGATTAGTGGACTGTATGTGTTCTTATAGTCTAGTATTACATATTTCTTATTTTATATTATTTAATATTCTTAATATGTATAGTATAATAATGGGAACCCTTAAGTACCAACGCACATGTTCCTTTCATATCCCAAATATTTTTATACCCTGAACAGGGTATATTAAGTTTGTCACGAAGTTTGTAACACCCAGAAGGAAGCGTCGGAGACAATATAAAGTATATATGTATATAAATGATCAGTATGTTGAGCTGAGTCGATTTAGCCATGTCCGTCTGTCTGTATATGTATATACGAACTAGTCCCTCAGTTTTTAGTATAGCGTTTTGAAATTTTGCCAACGTCAGAAATTGTTCAGATCGGTTAACTATAGCATATAGCTGCCATACAAACTGAGCGATCGGAAAAAAGTTCTTGCATGGAAAACTTTTGCATTTGACAAGACATATTCACAAAATTTGGTATATATTAAAAGAAATGCACCTGTGAAGGGTATATTAGCATCGGTGCAGCCGACGTTTTTTCTTGTTTTTTTTATTAAAATCAATATAATTAACCACAGAAGTTAAATGTCATATAACAATAGTAAACGGTAATCTATATATGAGTGGTCTAAACGCGGTCTTCACCGATTTTATTAATATTCAGGCAAAAATACTTAATAAAAGGATTAAAACTAACTCCTACCGCCTCACAGGGGAGCTTTTCCTTAAAAAACCGGACAAAAGTGAGAATTACAAACTTCAGCGATGCTACTCAAAATTGATTTTTTATAGTACCTAAGTAACCGTTCTACAATGAACCGATTAAATTAATGACCTTCAACCCGCTATATTGCCACACAAGTAGTCGGAACCTAGATTTCGTTCAGAAAGCACGTGCTTATTCGCTAAACTCTCTGTTGCGTGAAGTGAGTTCTGGAAAATATTTTTTATGGTTTCTGGACAACATGGTATGTATTTAATATTAATGATATAAAGATTAATTTAGTTAATGTATTAGTTTGTTTTTTTTTTTTTTGGAAAACCAATGAATCATCAAAAACACTACAAAAAAATTTTAGAAATTAGTTTTTTTGTTATAGTGTCGGGTGGGGTCGAGCTATAAATTACCTTTTTACTAAACTACAGGGTTTCTGCTTAACATATAAGCTTAAACATTTCCCCCGTATCAATTCTCTTAAAGTGAACCACCTTTTGGCCAATAATTGTCCAAATGCAACCAAACCTGTTCAAGTCCCTAGGTACCGAAGATGTGGACCCGATACCAACAGTTGACTTTTGACCGAAAATATCGTTTAATGTGTGAGATATGAAATTGAAATTCACACAGAATCCTTTTCTGGCAATAGTATTTCATTATGTCAAAAATGGGATGAATCGGGTCAATATTTTCCTGAGCCCCAATATACCTTATATAAAGATTTTAGAACTTCTAGGTTACTCCATGAAAATTGTAAAACATGTTTTATCCATAACACTGTATCTTTGCGCCTAAAATAGATACAATTGCGCGAAAACTTGACCCTTCCCCAAGTTTTTCGAACATCGTCTTGACCTTGCTCCATATGATTGGTGATTGTATCTCAATGAAAATTGTAAAACATGTTTTATCCATAATACTGTATCTTTGCGCCTAAAATAGATACACTTGCGGGAAAACTTGACCCCCCCCCCCCCATATAACTATTACCAAGATTTTCGAACACCCACTTGACTTTGCTCCATATGATTGGTGATTGTATGTAAGGTACCTAAATGAAAACGGGGAACCATTAAATTTTGAGTATGAGACATTATAAGGCCTTAGTAGCCAGAGTCAAAATTGCATGATGGGGCAGCTCCGTTTCCTTTAGGTAAAATAACATAAGTATCTCAGGAATTGATTGATCGATTTCAATAAAACTCGGTGCAAAATATTCTTCTGCGAATCCTATGTTACAGAGCAAAAATTAACGCCTATTTCACCATTTTAAATTTTATTTGATCTTTAACTTTCCAGTATACAAATCAAGCAGCTATAATTATAACGAGATAAAACATTGCACGAATACAGAGTTGTCTTAATTTGAGAAGATGTATTTTTCTAATAACAGAGCATCTTTGTACTTAGAATGAATAAAACCGGTGGAAATCTTTCGCAAGACCCCATATAGCTAATAAACCTTGTGTACCTGAAAGTATTACCCCGGGCTTAATCTTTGCAAGTTGTAGTATGAAATGTTCGGTTCCACGTAAACTTATCTCTTCTTTGTTTACTTGTGTAATATAAAGTATTTCCAGCGCCTGAACGAATTTCCTGAATTAATTCATACAAGTTGTAGTAGTAAAAATGTTCAGTTACGCTCAAACGTAGCCCTTCTTTAAGGTTGGTACGCAGCTCTCAAGAAATTGCTCGAGAAAAAAATACATTATTTCTCAAGTAATTTTGACAGCTGGTTACGCATTGTGAATGATCTACATTAGAAGAGGAAGAGAGAATAAACAAAGAAAACAAACTTTGTGCGTAATATGTAAGTATGTGTGTATGTGTATGGTAACATAAATATTTTCATTGAGATTTAAGAAATGTTGTTGATGATTGGTAGGTTTTATACAACATTTCAAAATGGAATATACTTCATAATAATGATTTCAACTAATTTAGGATGAATTTGACGATTACTTCGAATTTCCTTCAAGAAACAATTGTTGATTTGATGTTTCTTCGCAAAACCAGGTTTGCCATATTCACATTTTACCGAAAAAAAGTATCAAAAATTAGTACTAGATTTCTTGAGAGCTGCGTACTAGCACAAGTAAATTTATCGCAGAAAAGTTTCTTGACCGTTTCTTAAGCTTTTTTTTATATGAAGTTTTTACGTTTCTTGAGAGCTGCGTACTAAGCTTTACTTCTGAAACGATACACATGCTTGCACAACGACTTTTATGAGAAGCAAATTAAATTTATATCAAAACAATTCATCAAAATACAAAAATAAATGAACGTAATTTTCACAAAAGTCCACCCGTCTTCGATGCTTTTTATACTCTCGCAACAAAGTTGCTAAGGAGAGTATTATAGTTTTGTTCACATAACGGTTGTTTGTAAGTCCTAAAACTAAATAAGTCAGATATAGGGTTATATATACCAAAGTGATCAGGGTGAAGAGTAGAGTTGAAATCCGGATGTCTGTCTGTCCGTCAGTCCGTCTGTCCGTCCGTCCGTGAAAGAAACTTGGTACACGTATTTCTGTCGAAGATGGGCAAAATCGGCCAACTGCCACGCCCACAAAATGGCGAAAACCGTAAAAATAAATAAAGATATCATGATTATCGTAATTTTTTTGATGATCGTTTTCTTCAGGCATTTTCATATACAGTTCAAATATGGAAGAAATCGGATAATAACCACGCCCACCTCCCATACGAAGGTTATGTTGAAAATCACTTAAAGTGCGTTAACCGACTAACAAAAACGTCAGAAACACTAAATTTTACGGAAGAAATGGCAGAAGTAAGCTGCTTCCAAACTTTTTTTAAAAATTGAAAATGGGCGTGGCGTCGCCCACTTATGGACCAAAAACCATATCTCAGGAACTACTAGACCGATGAAATTCGGTATATAATATTTAACCTGATGATATGTACGAAATATAGGTGAAATCGGTTCACAACCACGCCTTCTTCCAATATAACGCTATTTTGAATTCCATCTGATGCCTTCTCTGTATAATATATACATATGTACATTAGGAAATGAAAATACAATTCAATACTCAAAGTACACAAATTGATCTAATCTAATTAATTTTACAGCAAAATAAAAAAATATGTAAATTGCGGATAATGAAATCTCGATTATCACTTTATCATGCGAGAGTATAAAATGTTCGGTGACACCCGACCTTAGCCCTTCCTTACTTGTTTTCTTTTCTTTTTCTTCACCAGTCTTCTCGTCCTCTCCACAACGAGTCGAATATTCTGTCGTAAAAAAAGCTCAGAGGCGTATTTCTATGGCGTGATAACTTCCTGACCTAAATCGTCCTCGATTTCGTCGTCGGGTTCTAGCTCAGGATAATTTCAACACCAAGGCTTTATTTTGTCTGATGCGTAGACGGAAAAAAATGTCTTGGTTGTTATATGATATCCTGGGATATCTTCCAACAAGTAGCGATCGTTACCTGGAACTTTTCGCACAACGTATGGCCCTCGAAACTTAGGCTCAAGTTTTCTAGATTCACCTGTACAAGCTGATTCGTTTTCAATGAGTCGTCATCGGACTGTGAAAGTGCAAAGACATGTTTATTGGGATCAATGCTATTCTATTTTTTTGAGTTTTGCTTTTTATTATTTTATTCTTTCGTAATAAAAAGCACCAATAACATAAGTGAACAAAGAAACCTCCGTTATCAGTACATCTGCCTACCTGGTGCATATGTGTTAAAATTTGCATCATGAGTAGTGACGGCGGTATTGAAGCTGTTATGGATTGGCAAAGAATTGAGACAAAAAAGACAAACAAACGGCCTATTTACAGCTCACCAAACGTTTCAAAGAAAAGCCTATTGTTAGACCCAGCACCTGGAACATCCAACAATTCAAATCGATTTGCTAAACTTGCGATTCTTGATAGCAGAGTGGAGACAGAGGAGGATAAAGAGGAAACTGGAAATGCTGAAAAGAAAACACAAAAAGACAAAGATGAATCAACTGAGTGAAATACTACTCCCAAGCCTCCGCCAATAATACTGGCTATCGTTAATGATATTAAGGGTATGCTAAATTACATATGAAAACTGTTTCCAAAGAAGATTTTACATATAAGTCACAACGAGATGGTCAAATACGCGTTATGATTAAATCTGTGGATACTTATAGAAAGTTTATAACAACACTTAAGAAAGACAAGGTTTTATTTCACACATATCAGTTAAAACAAGAGCGCTCTTTTAGAGTTGTAGTTAAAAATCTACATTTCTCTACACCAATGGACTCAATTAAAAGTGAAATTGAAGAGTTAGGACATAGCGTAAGGAATATTAGCAATATTAAGGGTCGCATTACTAAGCATCCATTAAATATATTTTTTATTGATCTTGAACCGAACAACAACAATGCGAAAATATTTAATCTGAAATACTTAAGCAATGCAGTTATTAAAGTAGAGCCTCCCAGAAAGTAACTGATATAGTACAATGCTTTCGATGTCAAAAATATGGACATACCAAGACGTATTGTACAAAGACATTTATGTAGATGCGTTAAATGTTCTATGTGCCATCCAACCACAGAGTCTCAGAAAGACAAGGACTCACCTGCCAAATGTGTTAATTGCTTACAAGATCATGCTGCTAGCTATAAGGGCTGCAAAATTTATCAAGAATTAGTTGCAAAGCAGAAGCCTAATAGTCATTTCTTTAGTCAGGAATCAAGTAAAGCTCCTCAGGTGCATAATGTTTCAACTTCTTACAGGACAAATGATTTTAAGGATAGGAGAAGTTTATGCACAGATACTACGCGAAAATAGAAATTTAAATGCCGAGGATCCTCTCGAAAGAATCGAAGCTTTATTAGCAAAACAGTTTGAATTAACAAACAATCTTCTCAACATGATATCTCTGTTAATATCAAAAATATGCAAGTAGATATTCGAATTGCTATATGGAATGCGAATGGGCTTTCCAACCACACAGAAGAAGTAAAACTTTTCCTTAAATCTAATTACATTGATATATTTTTGATATCAGAAACTCATTTTACAAATAGGTCACACTTTAAAATTCATGGATATGATCTACAAGTAATTTTTGCAAATCATCCTGATAATAGAGCTCATGGTGGCTCTGCAATATTAATAAAAAGCGGGCTTAAATATAATATCATGGAAATAATAAATGAAAACGCTATACAGGCCGCTTGCATAAATGTTGAATGCATGTCATTTAATATTACTGTTTGCTCAGTGTTTGCTCCACCACTATTTTGTTTCAAAGAACAAAACTATTGCAATTTTTTTAGAAAACTTGGCTGTAAGTTTATTGCTGGCGGTGATATAATTCCCCACCAAGGGATCAAGATTGGCAAATCCCAAGGGAAGGGAGCTATATAAATGCATAAATACCAAAAATTTTTCAACAATATCTACGGATGGAGTCATGTGTAGAAGTTCACGCAAGTGAGGAAAGTTCTCTGATCGCCATTCACTTGGGAGTGGCCAGAAACGATTCTTTTACACATGGCTCAAGCAGCTCACTACTTCCGGTCTTTGACCAAGTATCCTCTGGGTAGCCTAAGAACATCCGTTCGAAGGCGAGCTAAAGTGAGAAATCGAAACATCCCCCACAAAGGGTTGTGCGCTGGGTTTGGGACCCGCCACGTAAAAAAACACCCCCAGTGAATAGCTATAACCAGCCTCGGATGAGAGACGATGACGACCATGGCAAACGAAATAAGGACTACGAATTGAGGGCATGCACCTGGAATGTCCGGTCCCTTAATTGGGAAGGTGCCGCTGCCCAGCTGGTTGATGTCCTCGTAAAAATAAAGGCTGACATCACCGCCGTCCAAGAAATGCGATGGACGGGACTAGGACAGAGACGAGTAGGTCCTTGTGACATTTACTACAGTGGCCAAATATAGGAGCGCAAGTTTGGCGTAGGATTCGTGATGGGAGAGAGACTCCGTCGCCGAGTACTATCATTCACTCCGGTGAATGAACGTCTAGCCACAATCCGCATCAAAGCGAGGTTTTTCAACATATCGCTGATCTGCGCCCACGCCCCGACGGAAGAGGAGGACGATGTGACCAAGTGCTTGAAGGCTGCCCCCGCCACGATGTCAAAATCGTGCTTGGCGACTTTAACGCCAGGGTGGGCAAAGAAGTTATCTTTGGCACTACGGTCGGTAAATTCGGCCTCCACGACGAAACATCCCCAAATGGGTTGAGGCTGATTGACTTCGCCGGGGCCCGAAATATGGTTATCTGTAGTACTAGATTCCAGCATAAGAAGAATCATCAAGCTACCTGGCTGTCTCCAGATCGAAAAACTACCAACCAGATCGATCATGTTGTGATAGACGGAAGACACCTCTCCAGTGTTTTAGATGTGCGTGCGCTCCGAGGTCCTAACATCGACTCGGACCACTATCTTGTTGCAGCTAAGATTCGCACCCGCCTCTTTGCAGCAAAAAACGCGCGCCACCAAACACAAGGAAGGTTCGACGTCCAGAAGCTGCAATCACAACAGACAGCCGAACGATTTTCTACTCAGCTTGCACTCCTGCTCTCTGAGAGCACTCGTCAACAACTCGGTATAAGGGAACTGTAGGAAGGCTTTTTAAACTCCTTACGTACAGCTGCAACCGAAACCATTGGTTTTCGGAAAGTGCAAAGGAACAGCTGGTACGACGAGGAGTGCCGTTTCGCAGCGGAGAGAAAACAGGCTGCCTACCTCGACGATCGACCACTACACGTGCGGGATGGGATAGATACCGAGAGTTGAAGAGGGAAGCGAGACGCATTTGTAGACAGAAGAAGAAAAAGGCTGAAATGCGTGAGTACGAAGAGCTTGATAAGCTGGCCGACAGGGGGTAATGATCGAAAATTCTACGAAAAAATGTGGCGGCTCACAGAAGGCTTCAAAGGTGATCTTGTCACTGATGCCCAGAGCATACTTAAATTATGGAGGGAACACTTCTCTAGCCTGCTGAATGGCAGTGAACGCACAACACCAGTAGAAGGAGAACCCGATTCACCAATTGATGACGATGGAGCAGACGTTCCATTACCCGACAATGATGAAGTTCGAATAGCAATTGCCCGGCTGAAGAACAACAAAGCGGCAGGGGCCCACGGATTGCCGGCCGAGCTATTCAAACACGGCGGCGAAGAACCGATAAGGAGCATGCATCAGCTTCTTTGCAAAAAAATCCGTGCAATCAATGCCGAAAAATTTAGGGTGGTTCGAAAACCACTTCGTTAAAGTTAATTGAGTTTAATATATTATTTTAATTACTTCACTTCTTATAAGATCTAGAGACTCAAAATTTTCAGATCCTGTCAATAAGTCATCGACATAAAAGTCTCTTTTAATGCCCAATGAACCGAGAGGATATTGAGTTGTAGTAGCATCGCTGAGCATTTGTAAACAAAGTGTTGCGGGAAATGGTGCAGGCGCAGTGCCGTAAGTGACGTTAAGTCGAAAAGTTCGCATATGCTCTGAGGGATGCTCTCTCCACATTATAAGCTGACAATTTATGTCTTCTTCGGGCACCATTATTTGGCGGTACGTTTTAGTAATGTCTACCGTTAAAGCGTACTTATGTAAACGAAAACGAAGAAGAGTTGCGTACAATTCTTGGATGGTTGGGCATACCATCAAAAGTTCATTTAATGAAATTTACGATGAAGTTTGACTCGAAGCGTCAAAAACAATACGTAATTTAGTTGTTGTGCTCTCGGGTCTTAAAACGCATCAATATGCGGAATGAAATAGTGCGGCTCACTCGAGATCTTATTGTTCGTTGGGCTTATGTGTTCATTCATAAAGTCCAGATACATTTTACGAAGTTCTGGATCTTTCAACGTTCTTCTCTCCGGAGCCTGAAACCGCCGAACTGCGGTTTCATAAGAATGAGCGAGTAACTTACGGTCAGCTTTAAAGGGCATTCTGACTTGAAGCCGTCCTGAAAGTAAAACTTGAGTTGTTTTCACGGAAAAATTTTCACACTCTTTTTGCTTTGGTGTGAATTTGATGAGATTTGCTTCTGAAGGTAATTCTTCTAAAGCCCAACATTTTTGGACCACCGAAGTTATTGACGTTAAGTCATCTTAAGATTCTCATAACGTGCTAGTTGCAGAAGGAGGACAACTTAAGCGTTGGTTTATTTGAGCCACTTTTAATTTAGCCAACCGCTAACAGATCGAAAAAGGTTTCAGCACCCAATAAGATATCAATCTTTTTTGATTTATGGACTTCTGGATCCGGCAATTCAATATTGTTCAGAATTTTCCAACCACTAACATTTATGTTATGGTCTGTATGACCAGCCGAAATGCAACGCATTATCCAGGAATTTCCAATTCCTATTATGTCTAAAGTTCTGTGTTGGCGTAAAAGCCGCAAATTTGTGCCAAGTCCTTCGTCATAAAGTTGACTTGGGAGACTGAGTCCAGAAACGCCCTCGCAGGCAGGTATTCACCATTACTGGTCCTCACTTGAATAACAGCTGTCGCCAACATTACCCGATCCGCTCAGCACTTGGATACAGTATGGCCCGCAAGCAATTTATGTATAAGGGCACCGATTTTACAAAATCGAGCCTCTGTTGTACCGGAAGCACCTTGAAAGTGGGGCTGGCAGTTAAATGTTCCTTCGACTTGCACTTTTGACAAGTTGGCTGCTTTGTATCTGCAACTAAAACAGATTTTGTTCTGTCCAAGTGTGGCTGCTTCATGCGGCTCCGAGTTTCGTCCTCGAACAAGATGCTCCTTCTGCTGATAACTGCTGAAATCTTCTATTTAAAGTTGCTTTGCAGTCCTTCCATTATGGATCGGTTGGCAGAGTCCACCTTTGTCATAACTACATGTATGATAATGGCGTTTGTTATTTGTTTCTAATCGCCTAGAGATAGCAATGAGTCGTAAACAGCAGACACTTCATTGATCATCGCTCGTAATGAAAGTGCTGATGGCTTTGGGATAGTTGGCAGCTCAAAAAATCTTGAAATTGTGTTGAAAAATATCAGGCATTTGTTATCATACACCCTTTTGAGACTTGCCAATGCCTTCGGATAGTTTTCATCCGATATTTGAAATGTCTTGACTGTTCCCACAGCTTCTCCAGACAGACAATTAATCAAGTGGTTGAATTTTTCATTATCTGGGATATTTGGATCATTATGGACCACACTCTCAAACAGATTCATGAAATTTTTAAATTCCGAATATTCTCCCTTGAATTTCGGCATATTCATTTTAGGAGCCTTGAGCTGTGAGGTGTTAAGAAAGATGTTTCGGCAATTGACGTTCTATTTTTGACTAAAATGTTTTTAATTATTGATTTCGTTTCAACAGTTATGTCCTCTAACTCCCTCGGGCCATGTCGTCTTCATAAATCTCTTCAATTTTAGATTGGCATTTCATTAACTTTTCACAATGTGAATTTAATATGTCGAGCCGACATTCCAATTTAATTGGATCTAACGACATGTTTTTTCTAAAAGGGCCATCTTTATTCGCAAAATACTATTTTTCGCCACCGTCCTTTGATGCTTTAATGACTTTAAGTCTGTAAACTCCTTACTTGGAGAGAGGTTGGCGATAGTTGGCTTAGGCTTGCTCATTTCGATTTCTTGAATTAATATTCTGTATAAATTGGCAACGGAATAAATCCGGAAAAGTTGGAAATCGATTGACGAGAACGAAAAGAAAAAATATCGATTCCCAATTGAACGAAAGCCAAACGAAAGAAGTAACTCGAAATGAGCAATATCACTGTTCGGAAATTTAACGCGAAAAAATATTATCCAATGATTAAATTTGCGAAAACACGAGATAATATGCGAAAAACTGACCGAATTAAAAAATTTAAATTATGCGATTTACAAAAAGGTCGCACCTTAATGTAAACGAATACGCAATCCCAAAATCACTTCACATTCACTTCAATATATAATGTGTGTATATAATACTATAAATATGTATGTATAACGCAATAACGCAATAATAACCTTCCGATGTTTTTTGGCTGTAATTAAAAAAAAAATGAAAAACTTTGATTCTGCTTGTGGATTATTTTTACTTGGTCCTTTTAATTTTTTTACATCAAGTCGAGAATATGATTTCATGTAAATGAAATTTCAGCCCTTTCTCTGGCATTTTCCATCACTTTGGCCAGAACTTCCGGCGATAGGCCCTCACATTCTTGACGGATATTGTCGTTAAGAGCTGCAAGAGTCAGAGGTTTGTTGAAATAAGCCCGCGACTTCAAAAAGCTCCACAAAAAGAAGTCTGGAGCGGTCAAATCAGGCACTCTTGCTGCCCAGTGCGGAACGGTTGTGGCACGTGTAGTGTGTGTCGTTACTCCGTTCTGTTGGAACCACATGTTTTCCAATCCCAATTCATCAAGTTGCGGCAAAAAGAACTCGTTGATCATTGCTCTGTAGCGCTCACCACTCACAGTAACCGTTTGGCCCGCGACGTCTTCGAAGAAAAAAGATCCGATGACTCCTCCAGCGAAAACAGCACACCATACAGTGACTTTGAGCGGGTGTAATGGCTCGTCATGGGTTACACGCGGATTTTCAGTGCCCCAGAAGCGTAAATTTTGCTTATTTACGTACCCGCTAAGATGGAAATGGGCCTCATCACTCATGATTATTTTTGATGAAAAATCAGCTTCCTCTTTGTGGTGATTAAGGATGGCTTGAGCGCATATTAGACGCGATTGGCGGTCAGCAGCTAACAGCTGATGCACCGTCTGGAATTTGTAGGGAAACATCTTCAAATCTTGTACTAAAATTCGTTGTAAACACCCATTTACGTGGCACATCGTCTGGTCGATGTCGACGGCGCTTCCATGACATCCTCGGCAACTGCAGCAATATTCTCTGCAGAACGGCTACTCCGGGGTCTGCCACGCCTGGCAGCATCTCGTGTTGTGCCAGTCTTTTCGAGGCGAGCGGCTAAACGTCGCAGTGTTTCACCAGTAGGCGTCGGACGGCCAGGAAATCTGCGACGAAATTCACGTTGCGCCAAAGTCACCGACCGATTATTGGTCAAAAATAGTCATCAATAACCCGCGTTCTGGCGCAGTGTAGCGGTGTATTTACGTGTATTTCGCATGTGTTTACTTCACAAATGTCAAAACAGAACTGACATTAGACTCCCATTGCAAAATTTATAACATCTTCTGATAGGAGGATTACTTTTGCGCCACCCTGTAAAAATAAGAGCTTAATGTGAAAAGGGAAAGCCAACAACTGAAAGTGTGCGTTTGCAACTTTATTATTATTGTTATACGCTGAACAGGGTATATTAAGTTTGTCACGAAGTTTGTAACACCCAGAAGGAAGGGTCGTAGACCCTATAAAGTATATATTTAGCCATGTCCGTCTGTCTGCCCGTCGGTCTGTATATATGTATGTATACGAACTAGTCCCTCAGTTTTTAAGATATCGTTTTGAAATTTTGCAAAGATCATTTTCTCTTCAAGAAGCTGCTCATTTGTCGGAACTGCCGATATCGGACCACTATAACATATAGCTGCCATATAAACTGAACGATCGGAATCAAGGGCTTGTATGGAAAACTTTCACATTTGACAATGTATCTTCGCGAAATTCGGTACAGATTGTTTTCTAGGTCAACAGTGTAATCTCCGAAGAAATTGGTCAGATCGGATTACTATAGCATATAGCTGCCATACAAACTGATTGATCGGAATCAAGGGCTTGTATGGAAAACTTTCGTATTTGACGTGGTATCTTCACGAAATTTGGCACGGATTACTACTTAAGGTAACAATATAATCTCCAAAAAAAAATTATTCAGAACGAATTACTATAGAATATAGCTTCAATACAAGCTGCACACATATGTAGTTACTAAGAGAAATGCACCTGTGAAGGGTATTTAACTTCAGTGCAAGGTCGTCATGGATATTTTCGTTACGCATGTGCAATGGTGAACATGTGTTTGTTCTAAGAATTTTTGATTGGAACCTTTGTATTATATCAATATTAGTTGCACAGTCGTACCCTACAGTTGAATGCCATACAACCAAATCAGCTTTATGACCGCATTATATAAAAGCACTTTGCTGTCTACGCTAAGTTTGGAGTTTTTATTTAATAGCCAATTTAAATTTGCAGCTGTAATCTTCATACATACATGTTATTTTACTAGAGATATGTTTTCTCAACGTAAGCCTTCTATCTAGGTGAATGCCAAGATATGTTACTTCATTCGCTTGGGGTACTAAAATATTGTTAATTTTTACTGCCGGACACGTTTTTGGTTTAAGCGAAAATGTAACATGCTTACACTTTTATTTATTCGCATTTATACGCCAGTTGGCTAGCCATTCACAAAAAAGATGCGCTTAAAAGTATGCAACATCTATATAAAACTAGTTTTGGTGACAATAGCATACTGAGTTGGGCGTCGACCGTTCATAAGATTCAAGGTTGTACCAGAGAACGTATATTTGTAAATATTTATAATATACATTTATTGTATTTTATTATATTTTATTATTTATAAATATACGTTCTCTGGTCGTACAGTAGATCATGCAGTAATTTATCTGGGCTCTCGACTGTTTGCTGGTGGACAAGCTTATGTAGCAGGGATAATGGGATGCCCAACTTATTCCAGTGTGAGAGCGCCTCAAAATAAGCGTTTTTTATAACATTTTCCATTGTGGCCAGATCGAACGAAATAAGAATTTTTGGGCATTTAAATTAAAATGCCCAATTACACTTTCCACACCACCCAGGAGGTATGCAAAACGGCGCGTTACCGAAGTTAGTTTTGGGTGCTCGGTTCCCCTTTAGGTCTATATCACCCATTAAAAATTTATTTACATAAAGCAACAAAACAATAACAATTCATGTAAAAAAATATATAAAAATATCACAGCATAATAACAAATTATTTACATATGTACATACATACATATATGTATACAAATGCCTACATTTAAATCCCAAATTCTAATTTTTGTTAAAAAAAAATTGCTTTATAATTTTAGAGCCTCTTTATCCTACCTGTTTAAAAAATTTTTACTTTTTTATATTCTATCGTAAGTTTCAGTTCGCATATTGTAACCACTAAAAAATAAAAAAAAATTGAAACCTATACATACATACAGTGTTGTGCAAAACAAAAGCAACAAATTTAGTTCAATAATAATTTTTGTTATACTTTTTCCAAAATATATTTTAACAAAAATTTTATAACAGAAAATAAAATACTTGTAAAAAGTGTAACTAAAACATTTTCCAATTAATTGCTCTTAGTAAATATTGCTGAGAAAAATAACAAAATATACTTCACAGTCAATTAGTAAGTGTGCAAAACTAAAGCAACACATTAATATTTTGTATAAGAACCCTTAGCTTTTATAACCTCAGCACATCTTCGGGGCATTGATGCTATCAAATTATCAATTGTGGTTTGTGGGATGTTTATCCACTCCATTTTTAACGTGTCAAAGAGTTCTTCTCGGTTGCCAAAACGCCGACCAGAAACTGCTCGCTTTAAAATGCCAAACAGGTTCTCGATTGGATTCAAGTCCGGGGATTGAGCAGGCCAATCAAGAACCTGAACACCACTGACCCTAAGATAGTCTTTTACCAGCTTAGATGTGTGTTTCGGGTCGTTGTCGTGTTGAAAGACCCAAGAAAGTGGCATATTCCACTCAGCATATGGTAGCATATTTGTTTCCAAAATACTTTTGTACAAAAACCTGTCCATTATTCCATCTATTTTTTAAAAGGACCAACCCCGCTGCCGGAAAAACACGTCCACACCATAATGCTACCGCTACCATGCTTGAAACTCATCCTACAGTTCCTTGCACTATGGCGTTTACCTTTATGCCGGCGGACTGTACTCTTTCCATCCGAATTAATCATATTAAACTTTGATTCGTCGCTAAATAAAACGGTTTTCCATTTAGCAACGGACCAATTACAATGTGCATGGGCGAAATTCAATCTAGAAAAAAAAATTTGGTTGAATAGTGATCAATATATAGAAGCCTATGATGTTAGGTGTCAATATACCTTTTTTGCAAGTGTTTTTTTGTAAGCATTGGTTTCTTCGCTGGTCTGTAACTTCGCAAGTTGTTTTCGATTGCTCGTCTACGAACTGTACTTGCATGAATATTTAAATTAAGAGTTCTTACAACTTCATTTGAAGTGGCAAATGGATTTTTCTTGAAAACTCTACACATTTGCATATCAGTTCGAGGGTCAGTTTTACGCGGTCGTCCGCCTAAATGCACTGTCGTAACACTTTTGGTCAAATAATACTTTTTAATTAGTCCACAAATGATAGATCTATTGATATTATATTTTTTAGCTATTTTACTTTGAGAGTCTCCGTTACGATAATCAGTTATAATGCTCATTTTCAAACTATCGCAATACTTTTCTCGCGCCATTTCAAACGTCTGTTTGGTCCCAATATATAAAACGAACTAATTTTTATTTTGCTCTAAATAGTTATATGCATTAGTAAAACAACACCTGCATAACTGTAAATCCGTTATTTTCCAAAAACTTCGTCGCCTACTACCTTAAAGTAAATTGTTGCTTTTGTTTTGCACAACTCGAATTCAAATATGATAATTTTTTGTTATTTTTGCATTTATTTAATACCGCTTGATGAAGTGTACCGGTGCTTAAATTGCTTCTTACCCATAAGTAAACATACACTTGAGTGAAATTTTTTTTTTAGCTCTGTTTCTTTTGTTGAAAATGTCAATGGAAACCTTATAGCCGTTTTGTTGCTTTTGTTTTGCACAGCACTGTAGGTGTGAAACACACAAAATTTTATTTTTAAAATTAGGGACAGAAAGGTCTTTATTTAAAAATTTAGTTAAGAAATATATTCTAATTCTATTTTTGGGTCACAATTATCACAACACAAAAAGGGCCTAACATCTTTCATTTTATTAAAAAGAATATCTCCTATTCCTATTTTATGACAATTACTGTCGAATTCTTCTAAAAATCTGGTTTCCAAAATTTTTACAAATGCAATAAAGTCTTCAGGCGGCTTCACTAAATTGCATTTGTCTATTTGATTTTGATTTGAAGGAATTTCATCTCCTAAATATGGTAAAGGCAGGGACCATGTGTGCAGTTTAGAGAACATATAGGGCGTTACTCTAGTACCTCCTCTGCTTCGAATCTGCCCAAAAAAATGTTCTAAACTGTCCTGACATAGTCGTCTAGTCTTCAAGTACCGAAAACCTGAGTGTGACAAAAATCGCCAGAATCGTCTTAAACTGTTAATATTTAAGACTCACCCCTTTATAAAACTAAAATTATTGGTTGTGTTGCTTTCTAAATCGTCTACGACCCGAATTGTTTTTAGAATTTGTTCTGCCTCATTTAAAAAATATAACTGTTCAGGGGAACCTACAAACACTTTTTTAGTGGGTACAACAGCCTCAACGAAACTGCTATTTAAAATATCAAATAATTTATTAAAAAACGAAACGAATTCCGCGGTATTAATAAAGCTCCTACTATTCGAGCTTAAGGCTCCCGAGCTATATAGGGACAACATACCAGAAGCGACCGTATTACTCAATACTTGAGACGGTTGAGGTTAAATTACCTTCATTTTTTGGAAGGTATTTTGATAAATATGAGCATCGGTTAATTTATGCGCACACCGATAACTCGACTTAGAGTTGGTTTCATAAAAATGAACAATATCCGACCAACTTACAATTACAATTTTTAAAGAAAACCGTATTTTTTAAATTTTGTAAACAGTTACGACTACTTTTTATCAAACGGAGGCTATCGTAAAAAAAATACACTTCCTTGCCATTAACATTAAAAAAAAGCCGTGACGCTGAAACACCTAACAAATTAGCGAAATTCTGAAAATTGGTGCCCTAGTCGTAAACAAAATGGCAAGGAATTAGTCCTATATTTTGAAGTTGGGCAATGGCTTCAAGAATGTATTTCTTGAGGACATCCCCTTTGCAGGAACCTTTTACGAAAAAATAAGCCAATGGGTGAGACCAAGGCTCTCCACCTATACCTTGCACCATTATGGTCATTGCAGTTGTTGCTAATCTAGAAGTGCGATTTTCATCGCCATAATCCTCAATACCTATCACCCTATTGAATTTCCTATCATACTGCAAATGACATTTCAGTGACGTTTCATCACATGAAACCGACACGAACTTTTGTTCGGAAGTGAATCCCCTACTCCTAATCTCTAACGGTTTTATGCTGCTTTGGGTGCAACCTGGGAAACGGGGCCAGTCTGTAACAAAATTTTCCAAAGTACTTTCGGATGGAAAATCTAATTGGTGCTTTAAGTGCCGATAAGCAACTGGCAACAAAAAAAAATACACCCAAAGCTATCGTTTTAAAAAAATTGAATAAAAAATGCGGAATGTGCCTAATAGCAAGAATATACGAGTGTGCATTCCTATCGTAATATTTAATTGAGCACTTCAAAATATCAAAATTAAATTATGTTAATAATTTAGAACTCGGACAACCAATGAAGATTTTTTTCAGACAAACACCCGGACAAAGGACTCAGACAAATTTTACATGTGTGCAACACATAAAAATTTCACATGCTTGAAAGCAGTTGTGCTCGTCTGTTTATTAAAAATTTTTATTGAAAAATACGTTCTTATCCTAATGAAAAGGCATTTAAGAACGTCTGGCTGAGAATTAGCACAGCAATAAAACGGCTCTATGTGTCCCATTTTTTCAAATAAACATTTTGAAAACCCACGGACATGACAGCAAGAATCAAAATTCTCGCAAAATATTTCCTCTATTTTTTCGAGGAAGTTTATAAAGTCTGCAGGTGGTTTGACCAGACTGCAGTCGTTATATTCTTTTTCCATAGAAAAAAGAAAACGAGAATCAGTTTCTTCTTCGAAATGAGGAATCGGACTCAAACAACTATGAAGTTTTAAAAACTTTGAATACATATAGCCGCAAAAATAAACAAATGAATTTTGTTTCAAGAAAAAACGTTCACTTAAATCAATATCCGCGATTTCAATATTTTGAAGTGGTTCTAAGGGTGGTCTTGGCAAACTTTGAAAGGTTTGCCAAGAAATATCATTTATCAAAACGTCGTTACAGACGCTTTGTAGGGCGCTAGAACTCAAAGCTTCCCATTCTTCCCTAGGCAGAGGTTCGCAATTTCCCTTAGTCACATAGTTAACTGTCCTAAGGCCCCAGGATTTTCGGAAAAGACATGAGAACATGTACGGAGTAGTTCTCACGTTATTTCCGCCCCACCTACGAATCTGTCCGAAATAATGTTCAAGTCTGTTTTGACAAAGATTTCTTGTCCTAATATTTGCGAATCCTTTGGTGGACAAGATCTTCCACAAATGTCGTAAACCTTTTATGTTTAGAAGCCATCCTTTAATGAATGAAAATGTATTCGTGATATCACGACCTAAGCTATCATTGACTTTCAATGATTTAAAAAAATTCTCGTCTTCTAAGAGAAAGTTAATTTGTTCCGTACTACTGAAAAAAGGATCATTGAATTTTCGTAGGGCTCCAAGCCTACTACTATTAAAATGTATATTAAAAATTTTATAAAAAAAAATAAAAATACGGCGTACTAAGGAAAGTTGGAGACTTAGAAATATTCAATTTCCCGGAGCTATATAATGCGAACATTGCACTAGCAACCGTGTTGCTGAAAACCTGTGCAGCTAAATGCACACTCATTTTTTCAAAAGTTGATGGCCTAAGATGAGCCGAAGTTATCTTAGGCGCACACCTAATACTTTGTTGAGCGTCTTGCTCATGGAAGTGAATTATATCACTCCATTTCACAAGACGTCCATTAAAACTAACTACGTTCTTGCTATTTTGCAAACAATTTCGCGCACTTTTTATAAGATGTGGAGAATCGTAAAAAAATACAATTTCTTCTCCATTCACTATAAAATATGGCCTATCTTCTGTCACTCCTACAACCCGGGCAAAATGCACAAAATTTGACCCTTGGTCACACACAAAATGACAGGGGTGAAGACCTATCCCCTGAAGTTGTGTCACAACTTCGAATACGTATTGTTTTAAAACATCTCCTTTGCATGATTTATGCACAAAAAAATAAGCAAGTGGTTGAAACCAACGCTTCCCACCTATGCCTTGAACCATAAGCGTTAAAATACTTGAAGCAATTCTGGAGGTACGATTTTCATCACCATAATCCTCCAGACCTACAATTAAATCCCTATACCTATCATACTGCAAATGGGTCTTCAAAGACATTTCATCGCAGCAAATTGACACGTATTTCTAGTCACTAGTAAAGCCACGGTAGTGAAGGGACACCTTCTCATGTACTTCATTTGAACACGAAGTACAGTCTCCTACCTCGTCACTGAAAGTGGTGGAAATAGACTCTATAGGACCTAAAGTATTTACATTGTCCTGTTCGTCAGGTTCGCAAAAACTACCTTTAACTAAACTACCACAGTCCGAAACTATCGCCACTGTTGGCATTAACAAATTTTTATCGGGGACTGCCCCTTTCGATAGTCTTAACCTATTTCGGTGGTGAAGCGAGAAATGCCTATCGCAGGCATACAAATTTTTATCAGTTATATCGGATATACCAAGAAGTTGCATCCATTACCTCCGCCTAAAAAGCAAAAATAAATAACAAATATATTAACATACAATAAAAAAGTTAATATTGTTAGTATATTATTATAAAGTAATAAACTAATAATTAAAGATATTTAAATATAAGTATAAAACAATTATTTGTAAAAAGTCATCGTACAAATACCAAGCCAGCTGTACAAAAAAATTAAGCAGCGCAAAAGTATTATTCATATCAAGAAATAAAAGCAGTTTCAACAAATATTTGTAAATGAAAACAAGTAAGGAAGGGCTAAGTTCGGGTGTCACCGAACATTTTATACTCTCGCATGATAAAGTGATAATCGAGATTTCATTATACATATTTTTCAAATACCGTATTTGTGTAAAGTTTTATTCCGCTATCATCATTGGTTCCTAATGTATATATTATACAGAGAAGGCATCAGATGGAATTCAAAATAGCGTTATATTGGAAGAAGAGGCGTGGTTGTTAACCGATTTCACCCATATTTCGTACATGTCATCAGGATGTTAAGAAAATATTATATACCGAATTTCATTGAAATCGGTCTAGTAGTTCCCGAGATATGGTTTTTGGTCCATAAGTGGGTGACGCCACGCCCATTTTCAATTTTTAAAAAAAGCTGGGTGCAGCTTCCTTCTGCCATTTATTCCGTAAAATTTAGTGTTTCTGACATTTTTTGTTAGTCGGTTAATGCACTTTTAGTGATTTTCAACATAACCTTTGTATGGGAGGTGGGCGTGGTTATTATCCGATTTCTTCCATTTTTGAACTGTATATGGAAATACCTGAAGAAAATGACTCTGTAGAGTTTGGTTGACATAGCTATAGTAGTTTTCGAGATATGTACAAAAAACTTAGTAGGGGCGGGGCCACGCCCACTTTTCCAAAAAAATTGCGACCAAATATGCCCCTCCCTAATGCGATCCTTTGTGCCAAATTTCACTTTAATATCTTTATTTATGGCTTAGTTATGACATTTTATAGGTTTTCGGTTTCCGCCATTTTGTGGGCGTGGCAGTGGGCCGATTTTGCCCATCTTCGAACTTAACCTTCTTATGGAGCCAAGGAATACGTATACCAAGTTTCATCATGTGTTCAACATTTTCAGGTTCTGCACTGATATAAACCAGTTTTTACCGATATTAAATTTTTTTCACTCATGTTCTATTTTATTTCATTTATGCCACTTTAAATTTCCGAAAATATTACGTTTTTTTGCATTTCAGGTGACGATATACAAATAAAAAGTTATTTTTGTATGTCCAACGTACATATGTATGGTAAATACAGTGGCTCCATCGCATAATCGGACAAGAATTTTTCTAACATAAATGTCCTCCAAACATTAAAATAAAAAAGCAGAATGTGTTGTTTTTCGCTTTTATTTACACCTCATATTATCGTCTACTTAAGTGATAAAGAAAAGGTAACTTTTTTAAATGTAAGCTGTCAATTTAAATAAAAAAACTAAAACAATTCAATTTTTTATGCTCAACGAATAATCGGACAAAACAAAATAGAACCACTTAATATATAAAACAAAAGAAGTCAATACTTAGTTGCATAACCCTTGTTATCCAGAACAGCCTGTAAGCGCTTTGGAACAGATTTTACCAAATTTTGACAAACCTCCGGCTCTATGGAATTCCATGCCTGTAATAAGGCCTCCTTTAGCTCACCTAACGTGTTAAACTTTTTTCGATACACTCTTCTAGCTAATTCTTCCCACAAATGCTCGATTACATTAAGGTCAGGGCTCTGCGGTGGTGTTTGTATTAGTTTAGGGCAGTTGTGTATCAACCAAAGCTTTGCCACGCCCGATGTGTGCTTGGGGTCATTGTCTTGATAAAAAGCAAAATTGTTCGCGATACCCAACTTCTCTGCACTTTGCTTAACATTTTCCTTCAAAATATTGAGATAGCCAAATTTGTCCATTTTACCATCAATAAAATGCAAATTGCCTACTCCAGCACTTGACATGCATCCCCAAACCATGACAGAGCCCCTCCATGCTTCACAGTAGCTTTTGTATTTTTATGAGCAAATTCGGCATTTGGTTTACGCCACACAAACATTTTGCCATCTGACCCATGCAAATTAAACTTGCTTTCATCAGTGAATAAAACCTAAAAACAGGGAAAACTATCAAAATAAATGTATTTTGAGATGAAATAATGTGAAACTACCTGATTCCAAAAGTCTTCTGATTTTAACAAATACTCCCTAGCATATTTCAGCCTTTTGTTTTTATTTTGATGGCTAATGAAAGGTTTTTTTCTTGCAACTCTACCATGGTAATCGTATTTGTGTAACGTATTACGAATAGTATTTAGGCAGACATCTTTTCCACTTCGATTTTTTAAAGAGATTTTAAGTTCTTTTGCCGTTTTGAAAGGATCATTTGCTACTTCCTTTACTATAGAACGCTCTTCTCGCACGGATAATATCTTGCCTTGACCTTCTCTGCTTCTATTAGCAAATCTGAACTCATGATGGAATCTCTTGATCACATCATGGACCGTGGATTTGCTTCTTCCTACCAATTCAGCGATTTCTCGGACGGTTTTACCTTCACCATTCAATTTCACTATTAGTTGCCTTATTTCGAGCGAAGTTTGCTTTCCTTTTGGAGCCATTTTAAAAATAATTCACAAAATTCTAAACTCTTCTGCGACTAAATAAAATTTATGACTAAATAAGACCAAAAAATGTGATTGTAAGGTGCGCATTTACAAAATAACGGCACATTTAGCATTGCTATTTTCACTTGTCCGATTATTCGTTGAGTGCAAAAAATTGAGATATTTATGTTTTGCTACTCAAATTTACAGTTATCATAAAGGATAGCTGTTGATTTTTTATTGATGAGAGAAACTGTATTATGAAGTGTAAATAAAAGCAAAAAACAATACATTCTGCTTTTTTTATCTTTATGTTTGGAGCACATTAATATTAGATAAACTTCTGTCCGATTATGCGATGGAGCCACGGTATATAAATAAGAAAATAAAATCAAATATTCTACTTACATGGGCATTTCTCGCTCCCCAGGAAATTTGTGTAGCCGTAACGAGCCTTCACACCCTAATATACATTTGCGAGGCATTTTCCTTCTGTAAAAAAGTTTCAATTATTAATTGGCTATAATTTAACTTATAGCATACTAACCTGTCGATCGATGGGAACAGGAACGGGATAGGATTGATCTGTGAAAATAATAATAAAGTAATAATTATATTCAAAACTTAAATAACTTACTTTTAAATGACCGTCCGTCCGTCAGTTTGAATATTTTCAAATATAATGCCAGTATTGCTATTGAGCATGGCAAAATAGTGTTGCGTAAGCTAACTCCTTTTTACTACTAAATAGATATTGCAAATTCAAATAATAATTAAGAATCATTTTTATTTAAAAACTTAGCTTGGAACTAAAAATTAATATGGTAAATCTGTTAGGATGGTCAAACACTCCATTTGGGAACGAGTAGGATTCCTGATCGCCGGCGTATAGCTAAATTCTGACATATAAAACGTGTATGTAGTTTGTGATTACAAAAATGTATACTTAAAATATAGGAAACATGGCTATTATAATTTTCTGTTGATTTATCTTACAATAAAAAATTGTGTTTTACTGTTCAGACGAATTATTATAGTATGTAATATCAAACTTTTCTACAATAGTTATCTCTTATGGTCCACTCATTATAAAATATAATTTCCAATTTGTCCATGAATAAGTTAACTAAAACGCTTAAAAATATATAGCATATTTATCTATATCATGAAGGTATAATTAATTTTTTGATAACAACTATAAACATTACTCAATAACAAAAATTGAAAATAGTATTTATAAATGAACAAATAAAGTACTATAAATTTATAATTTAATATTATAGTATTTTCGCTTTCTGCATCCCGTTTTGACCTCTCGCCACCCTTAATCACCAGAGGTGGCCATGATATTTTATTGTCAACGTACACTTGAGGGGTAGGTTAAGGACTGTGAATGGCTCTTTTTTATACTGTGAATGGGACTTTCCTTACTCCTCTATACCATGGTTAGTGGACACGTAATTTACTTTGAATACAACGTAATGGGTCGTCGTACATCTATTGAAAAGCGCGAATTGGTGATTGCACATTTTAAAAATGGAAAAACGCAGAAAAAATTGCTGAAATTGTGGATTTAAGTATTTCGACGGTCCAATACATAATCGAACGCTTTGTTCGTGAAATAAAATTTTCACAGACGCCGGCGAAAGGTGGATTATAAGAAAAATTAAAAAAAAAAAAATCTAAGTGCTCCAGACTTGACAAAAGAGGTTGAGACAGTGCTTGGTAAGTCATGCAATCCTGAAACAATAAAAAGGATTCTATGTAAAGCTGACTTCCATGGTAGGACAGCTCGAAACAAACCGTTTGTTAGTGAGCGTAACAAAAAGGCCAGGTTGCATTTTGCTGAAAGATATATTAATAAAGACGAAATCTATTGGGAAGACGTTATTTTTGCGGACGAAAGCAAATTTTACTTCTTTGGCTCCGATGGAAAGTCTTTTGTATGGCGTAAGCCCAACACGGAGTTAGAACCGAAGAATCTACATGGCACAGTTAAACATTGCTTAGGACACGTAATGGTTTGGGGCTGTATGTCATCAGCTGGTGTCGGCAATTTAGTTTTTATATACCAAAATATGGATAAAACCATTTATTTAAATTTACTAAACAATAATTTGCTACAAAATGCAGAAAAATTGGGCATTCGAGACAGGTTTAGATTCTACCAAGACGATGACCCGAAGAACAAGTCACAATTAGTGCAAATGTGGCTTATATGGAGCTGTCCTCATTTAGTAGAAACACCGGCACAATCGCCTGATCTCAACGTAATAGAAAATTTATGGAGTGTTCTCGAGAAAAACATTAGAAAGCATCATATTAGCAACCAAAAAGACCTTAGAAGAGCGTTAGTAGCGGAATGGGAAAAAATATTTCCAGAATACACTAAAAAACTCGTTGGTTCTATGCAATCCCGGCTAAGATCGGTTTTAAAGCAAAAAGGTTACCCCACGAAATATTAATTTACAAAAAACTTCATTTAATTCTAAGAAACATTCATGTATTTTTAAGTTTCGTTGAGCACACGAAATAAGCTGTGATGTTGATTTACTTGGTATTTTGTTTTTGTTGTATATATTATACTTAAGAGGAAATTATTTTGAATGTTTTTGTATATGTTCGTAATGTGAAATAACTTTTCTTTGAATATGCATTTAAGATTTTTTAAAAATAAATAAGATATGGAAGATATTTCACATTTTCTTTTAAATAAAAGATCACACGAAATAAGTTGTGAGCCACTGTATGTTTCTCCACGTAAGTCTTCTATCTAGGTGAATACCAAGATATGTTACCTTATTCGCTTGGGGTACTATAATATTGTTCATTTTTACTGCCGGACACCTTTTTGGTCTAAGCGAAAATGTAACATGCTTACACTTCTGTTCATTCACATTTATACGCCAATTCGCTAGCCATTCTTCGACAGAACTTAAATTCTCCGTTAGTATTCTTAATGCTAAATTGTAGCATTTGTTACGGCTCACTATAGCTGTATCGTCCGCAAAAGTTGAAGTTAATACATTATTTGCTGTTGGAAGATCTGCTGTATATATAGTGTATAGTGTTGGGCCTAAAACACTGACCTGGGGTACATCAGCCCTAATGTGTCGTTCATTAGATATGAAATCTCCACTTTTACCATAAATTTTCTATTTTTTAAATAAGACTCCAATGTTTTATACGATTCCAAAGGTAGAATTTTTTTAATCTTATGTAAAAGACCTTCGTGCCACACCTTATCAAACGCCTGAGCTACATCTAGAATATTACTGAACAGTACTCCCTGTGCTCAAATGCTTTCCTTATCTCGTTAGTAATTCTATTTACTTGCTCTATTGTGCCATGTTTCGCACGAAATCCGAATTGATGCATTGGTATTGTATTATTTTCGTGGAGGAAAGGAGACATCTTTGATAGTTATACTTTTTCAAACACTTTTGAAAGACAGGGTAGAAGACTGATTGGTCTGTATGAAGACGGCTGTGTTAAGACTTTCCCAGGTTTATCTATCAAGATAATCTGCGACTTTTCCATGAAATTGGATAGTATCCGAAACTAAGAATTGCATTGAAGAGCAAAGAGAGCACCTTTACAGTAATAATTCATAACTCAATTAGCATTTTTGGGGAGATTTTATCATGTCCCGGCGACTTTTTTGATTTAAGTTCATTGATGATATTTCAATAATTTCAGAAGGTGAAGTCTTAAGAGACTCGAGCGACTCTTTAGCTGTATTGGGTAAGATTGACAACTTAAAGTTGTTCTTTGGCAAATTGGGTTGAAATACCATTCTTAGTGATATTGTTGTAGCTTGTAACTGTGGTGTAACATGAAATTCTAAGCTATTTCTAATCAACACTGCCGTGCCACCATGCGCTTTTCCATCCGTATGATTTGTAACATATAGTCTAAATCCCGGTATATTGAAGTTATTTTTATTTGTTAGATGAGTTTCTGAAATAAGCATTACATCTATATTCTTTTCAGACAGAAATCTGATAATCTCTAATTTATGTTGGTTAACACCGTTAGCATTCCATATATAGATATTTAGTAAGCTCATTTTTTACTTAATAAATGCTGCAGCATTTCATTTTGTGATTTTATTAAATCTTGGATCATGTTTTGCATGGTAGACATAAATTGTGTCATACACTGTGTAAGATTTATAATCATAGTTTCAATACCTCCATTTGGAGGATTTTGTGGCAGTTGCAGTTGCACAGTGTTGCCTTTCACCACATTTGCATTGCTTCCTTGCATATTATTATTGTTAGAAGTAATAGGATTTGAACTTTTATCTGAGGTTGCTATAATTTCATTACGGGGTGTTTGTAACATTTGGTTACGACGCACATAGGTTTCTGCTAGTGCATACTGCGGCTAAAAATATAAGGAGTTGTCGCAGGGCAATGACATTTGGTACATCATTGTTTTGGATTCCAATCAAGAAAAAAATGAAAAAATCAAAATCACGCCCCCTTTTTTACGCCCACCTCCCATATAAGGTGAAACTTAGTTTTTGACCTACAGCACTGATTTTTGGTACATAGCATTTTTATGACATTATATATATGTTGGTGTTAAATTTCAATAATATCCGCCCACTTTTACGCCCACCTCCCATACAAACTAAATTCTCTTTTATCAAGTCTCTTTTAGCAACTTTTTTACATCTTCGTGACATTCTAATTTTTTTAATTTTATTTTAGTACGAAAAATGTTTATGTACGGATCCGAAGACATTAATAAGTGATCCATCACATCTTCGTTAGTGGATATGCGTCCAATTCTTCTGGAATGGTACATCCTATAGTTCGTGTAATCCTTGTTATATATATATTGCCTACTTTTGGGCGGTAACTTGCCATTTTAGAGTATTTCATTGTTTTTTTCAAGGGGGGCAATTTGGGGCAGCTGAATTTTTTTTTATCGTTTAGCTGAGACTTCAGGCTTTAATTCGGTGTATGTATGTCGACAGCGGTAGACAGCGCTAAAAAGATGCACCACTTTAAATTTGAAGAACATTGAAATTTTGAAGTCCAAATTATGTTGTTCCACAATATTTTTTATGCATTATTTTTTTCAATGGATTTTAATGCAAATTTTTTCTTTGATACATATTATAAATGAAAAATAATAATAAAGTTGAATTTCAATAGTTGTTTTATTGTATCAATGATTTGACTTTTGAGTAAATTTTTTGCTAATTTTGATGTTCTCCACATTCACCAACTTTGGGCAGTTCTGGACAAAAAAACTAATGCAGATAGAATCCTAATACTTTGGGAAAATAATGTATAGATAGTTGGTAACAAACTGTGAAATTTTCATTCAAATCAGACAAGATGCCCAATGTGCGACGTGCTTGATTGCCCTGTGACAACTTCGATTTCAAATCTTTATATGTATGTATACAGGAAAACCCCTGTTGTTAGCAGTGTGATTTCCTCCACAATTGCTGCATATTTTATTCAATTCGTCTTGTCTAAGGGTCCATTTAGAAGTGGGATGTAAATCTCCACATACCACACAAACACTGCGTAGAGTGCAATATGATTTAGTACGCCCATATTCTTGGCAGTTAGTACATTGAACCGGACCGTTCCTTTTATGTGGTTCTTCAACAGTTACTCTACGATGCAGCAAATATTTCAAAATATATATTGGATGTGTTTCATTTTTTTTTAAGTTGATTTGAGTTAGGCAACAATTCAATTTTAAACATTGGCTGTGGTACTTTATTTCTATTAATATATTTACTACGGTTTTAATACCAAAACCGCATTCTTCCAATGTTTCTTTGACCTCACTAGTGTCTACGACGGACTCTATACTCTTGATTACAACTTACGCGCAAATACTTATATTGGAGGTGGTTAGGCATTAACGACTGTGGTGGTACCCTTCGCATCGTCGTCTGATCCATCGCCTAGTAAGGGAAATCAATTGCCATTTAAAACTTCCGGTTTATTCTTATTTGGTGTACCGCCTTGAAATTTTTTAGAATTGACCGCTGACTTTGAAGGACTTAATTCCCTTTTTATGTTAATGTAGCGGTCAATGCCAGTTTGTACAGACTGGCCTTTTTTATTGGTACACTCTCACCTTGCTCTGTGATTTTCTTCGTTTCCTGCGCGCTTGCTGGTACCTGCAGACTGGTTGCTGTCAGGGCCCGATATTTGTTTTCGGCTGCTTCTGCTAACTGCGTTCTTTGCTTCGAATCCTTTTCAGCTGATCGCCGTGATGACTCATCATCGATGTTATGCTGAAGTAGGAAGTTAAGGAATGCCTGCGGCCTTGCTGGTGAGGCTGCGAAGCACTTATTATTGTTTGTTTGATTTTTTTGTTTTCACTTGTTGATTCGTGCGCTATTTGTTTATGTTTATTATTATTAGTTTGTGTGCACTGTTTTTAATGTTTGTTTACAATTTAATGAATTGTTTTTCTGTTTTACTTCTTGCTTAATTATACCCTGAACAAGGTATATTAAGTTTGTCACGAAGTTTGTAACACCCAGAAGGCATCGTCGGAGACCCAATAAAGTATATATATAAATGATCAGTATGTCGAGCTGAGTCGATTTAGCCATGTCCGTCTGTCTGTCTGTCCGTCTGTCTGTATACATATATACGAACTAGTCTCTCAGTTTTTAAGATATCTTTTTGAAATTTTGCAAACGTCATTTTCTTTTCAAGAAGCTGCTCATTTGTCGGAACGGCCGATATCGGGTCTCTATAACATATAGCTGCCATACTAACTGAACGATCGGAATCAAATGCTTGTATGGAAAACTTTCACATTTGACAAGATATATTCACGAAATTTGGTATACAGTGGATCACAGTGAAAATGGTCCACATGTAAACAAGTGCTTTTAACTGCAAGCAAATCTGAAAAATCATTATAAAAGCCAAACATTTTGCTGAATTTGATGAGTTCAATTTATTCCAATTATAAATATAACAAAACATTTTTTAAATCAATTACATTTTTCATAAAAATAAGAATTTAACAAAATAAGAGAAAAATTCATGTCACAGTGAAAATGGTCCATTACAGCAACTATTAAATAAAGTGCTATTAAACTTATTACTAATATTTTGTTGGATATCCTTTTTGACGAATAATAGACTTCAAACGATTTGGGATAGATTCCACTAGCTTTTTGGTATATTCCGGACTTATTTTATCCCATTCTTCTAAAAGGGCTTATTTAAATCATTTTTGCTCGATATACTGTGTTTCCTTATTTCAGTTTCCAATTTATGCCACAGATTTTCAATTACGTTTATATCTGGTGATTGTGGAGGCGTTTTGAACACTCTGGGGCAATGATATAGGAGCCATTCTTTAACGATTCCAGCCGTATGTTTTGGATCATTATCTTGGTAGAAATGATACGTGTCCTTTATACCAAGTTTTTCGGCACTTTGTACAAGATTATTTTTCAAAATATTTAAATATTGATATTTGTCCATATTCCCTTCGATAAAGTGCAGTTTACCAACACCAGAAGCTGAACAAGCACCCCATACCATCACATGGCCACCACCGTGCTTAACCGTCGGCCGCAAACATCTAGGATCCATCTCTTGATTTGGTTTTCTCCACACGTTCACTCTGCCATCTGATCCAAAAATGTTGTATTTACTTTCATCCGTGAAAATGACGTTCTTCCAGAATGAAAAATCTTTCCCAATGTAATTGTGAGCAAACTGCAGTGGCAAGTTTTTATTTTTCTTGCTAACAAAGGGTTTATTTCGTGCAATTCTGTCATTTCTACCATCCCTTCGAAGGACTCTTCTAATAGTCTCGGCGTTACAATTTATTTTAAATTGTTTCTCTACCATGTCACGCAGTTTTGGTGCACTCAGCCGAGGATCAATCTGGCTTTGTTTGACAATCCACCTCTCTTGACGGTCGCTGAATAACTTTCTTGGGCTAACTTTCGGCTTATTTATCACCCGATTTTCCTTTTAAACCGACAAATGATGTTTTCAACTGTTGTTCGGGCTTTTTTAACAATTTTGGCAATTTCTCTTTGAGACTTTCCATTCTTATAATGTTCAATAATTAATTTTCGCAACTCAATTGTAGTTTGGCGGCCCATCTTGAATTTAAAAACTAAATAATTTTATTAATATATTAAGCACGTGTTCATTTCAGCGCAAGAATGTAAATGAAGTAAACAGACGAAAATAACATAAGTTTAAGAAAAAGTTCCGTTATTTATCGCAGGTCTGCTAGGGTGGACCATTTTCACTGTGACATGAATTTTTATCCTATTTTGTTAAAAGCTTATTTTATTAAATATAGCATATAGCTGCCATACAAACTGAACGATGGGAATCAAGTTCTTGTATGGACAACTTTCACATTTGACAAGTTATATTCACGAAACTTGATATATGTATGTTATTTTCTATGGCAACAATGTAATCTCTAAAAAACTTGTTTAGAACGGATTACTATAGCATATAGCTTCCATACAAACTGAACACATAGTTACTAACAGAAATGCACCTGTGAAGGGTATTTAGCTTCGGTGCAACCGAAGTTAACGTTTTTTCTTGTTTTTACTTCCAATGGAACGGTATCGTCAAATAATGATAAAATGGCAAATTCGTCACTTAAACAGCATACATAAATGCAAAATCATTTTTTCACAAGTTGATGAAGAAATCAATGGATTGATATTTTTGTACTCGAATAAATTTTTCAAAAACTGCAACTCATCATTAGCTGCAGTTGTTGCAGAAGTTGATGAAAACCAAGCTTTTAAATACATTCAATGTAACTATAAATATACAAACTTGACGAAGACCGTGCAATTCTTTATTAGAAAGTTTAAATTCATTTCTGAATAGAAACATTTTTAAACTGTAAATTGCCTTCGCCATCCACCTAGCATGACCAGGACGTTTGAAAGAATTTTCTTCTTGAGGCATTTCTCCAAGGAAAATTAACGCAATTCCTACAATTCTTTATAGTCATCACGGGGTTGTACTTAGTAACTATCAAAAACAATTAAAAAATTGTCAGAAACAAGAAAATTTTTATTCTTAAAATTGCAGTTAAATCATACATGTAAGGATGGTGCAATTAAACTAGATATTTCATTTTTTTTATCCGAAATGATATCAGCAACAACAGTATCTTCAATTCCAGATTTATAATTAGTTTTATTTATTACATCCCATGACTTTTTAAATCTTCAGAACATTGGTACGTTGGGCCCAGATGACACAGGCCAATATGGTGACGACATGGTAACCAGATTAACTCTCATCCCTAAGTCTTTTGAATTGCCTTACATGTACCGTTATGAATTCCTGTATAAAGAAAATAGATAACTATCGTTAAACATAATATTTTAAACAAATTGTATATTATATTTAAAATCCAAATGAGTAAATAATTCTCAATAATTTCAAAAGTGAAATTCAGTGAACAATAAAAATTAAACTAGAACGTTAATAATTAAATATTTTTTAGACTAAATTACACCGGTCAACAAAGAAAAATATTTTTTGGGGTTTCTGTTCTCATGCTTGAATTCTGATTCTAGACATTTAAAAGCACTTAAATGTTGTTTAGTTCTTTAAGTTTGCCTTGGGCTGATCTGCATCGATAAGTATATTTTAATTTATTTCATAAATCAAAGATGGCAGGACTTTGATTAACCCGAAAGTAAACAGTATTATTGTTTATAAGAGGCACAGTAGTGAATGTTAACCTGTTTATTATAGCTGTAACAACAATATTAGTGTATTACTCAGTTAAAAAATGGCATCAAGTCAGTGTAAAAATAATGTTAATTCATTCTGTTTTACTTGCGGTGAATTTATCAAAGTTAGAAGTAAAAAATTTGCTTTATCAACAAATTTGAAACTTTGCGCAGCCTATGAAGCCTATTTTAACCTAAAAGTCAGTAATCAAAATGAAAAATGGGTACCTCACTTCGCCTGCGTTAATTGTAAAAATACTTTAGAAGGTAAGAAATCAAAATTTATGATTTTTAAAATTATAGAGTGAATTTAAATTACACCCTTGTAATTTAGTTATTTCTAGCTTGGTATCGCGGAGAAAATCGACACATGAAGTTTGCGATGCCAAGGATTTGGAGAGAACCTAGTGATCATGTCCATGACTGTTATTTTTGTATGGTTAACCCAAGTAAGCGTCGATCTGGTGAAAATGCAGAAAAGATTTTTTATCCAGATCTTCCTTCGTCATCATCTCCGATACCTCATGATGAAAATTTGCCTGTGCCGGTACGTTCAAGATCAGATTGCTCTGAAGTTCAGCCGTCACAAAGTTCAACAGGACCCAGTGCACCACTAACCAACACTGATGGTAGTGATTTCATAACAAAGTCGCAAAGTTTTGGGCCATATTTTATTAGCTCAAGTGAATTTAATGATTTTGTGCGAGACCTGAACTTACCCAAAAGTAAAGCCGAAATATTAGGTTCACGACTAAAGCAATGGAACTTACTTGAAGATGATGTAAATAACTGATCAAAGAGACCGTCATAAAACTGTTTCATGTTTTTTCACAAAAGAAGCCGGTATTTGCTACTGCAACAACGTAAATGATTTATTTAATGAAATTGGAATACCATTCGTAGCATCTGAATGGCGGCTTTTTATCGATAGCTCTTCGAAAAGCTTAAAAGCAGTTTTGCTCCATAACGGAAATGTACTGCCAAGTCTTCCTCTAGCACACTCTGTATTGTTGAAGGAAAGTTATGATAGTGCAAAAATCATACTAGAAAAATTAAAATACACAGAATACCAATGGCCATTAATCAGTGATTTGGTTTTCTTATGGGAATGCAAGGTGGATATACAAAATACCCTTGTCACCTTTGTTTATGGGACAGCAGAGCTGACTCAGTACATCGATAAAATGGCTGATGTTTGATTGTCTGCCGTCCCAGAATTAATTTTTGGAACCCCAAGTAATTGTTCGGTACCAAATGCAGTTCAAATAACTGGTAGCCGTTTCACAGATTTTGATTCAACAAGGTCATTCAGCATTTTTCCGTCCCAATGCACAACGCATTTATCGTGTGTTTTAAAGTTGTCTTTAAGTCCTTTAGCAGTCTTTTCTTTGAAGCATACGAGCTCGTTGAATTGAACAATAACTGAGCGTTGTATCTTCAATTTGAATACCTATCGCTAATAAAACCGGAGCAATAATTAATATCGCATTTCTACTGCTGACATTAGCTCGGTCGAGTCCAAAAATTACTTCAGTTCATCTTTAATAAATTTAGAATAGAATTTATTCATTTTGATGACAAATTATTAAGAAAGGACTTCAAAAATTGTTTAGTCAAATGTCATCTAGTCATCTATGAAGAGTTACACTACTACCTGGCTTTATAATAATTAAATATCTCAGATACTTACTACTTTCATCTATTTCCATCATAGTTGTGGTTAAGTTTGAAACAGGTACATTATTAGAAAGAATCTCTTTATGGGTCCGGATTTTTGATCCAAATACATCTTTCTAATATTATCATCAAGCACTTTTAAGGATTTTTCGCTCACAAGGTCGAATAATTGCTCAAGATCACTCTGAAATTTCTTTTATAAGATAATAACAAAGGATAAAGATCCTTTTTTATACTCTCGCAACAAAGTTGCCAAAGAGAAACTCTACTAGTTTTGTTCACATAACGGTTGTTTGTAAGTCCTAAAACTAAAAGAGTCAGATATAGGGTTATGTATACCAAAGTGATCAGGGTGACGAGTAGAGTTGAAATCCGGATGTCTGTCTGTCCGTCCGTCCGTCTGTCCATCCGTCCGTGCAAACTGTAACTTGAGTAAAAATTGAGATATCATGATGAAACTTAATACACGTATTTCTTGGCTCCATAGGAAGGTTAAGTTCGAAGATGGGCAAAATCGGCCAACTGCCACGCCCACAAAATGGCGAAAACCGAAAACCTATAAAGTGTCATAACTAAGCCATAAATAAAGATATTAAAGTGAAATTTGGCACAAAGGATCGCATTAGGAAGGGGCATATTTGGACGTAATTTTTGTGGAAAAGTGGGCGTGGCCCCGCCCCCTACTAAGTTTTTTATACATATCTCGGAATTTACTATAGCTATGTCAACCAAACTCTACAGAGTTGTTTCCTTCAAGCATTTCCATATACAGTTTAAAAATGGAAGAAATCGGATAATAACCACGCCCACCTCCCATACAAGGGTTATGTTGAAAATCACTAAAAGTGCATTAACCGACTAACAAAACACGTCAGAAACACTAAATTTTACGAAAGAAATGGCAGAAGGAAGCTGCACCCAGGCTTTTTTCAAAAATTGAAAATGGGCGCGGCGTCGCCCACTTATGGACCAAAACCATATCTCAGGAACTACTAGACCGATTTCAATGAAATTCGGTATATAATATTTTCTTAACATCCTGATGACATGTAAGAAATATGGGTGAAATCGGTTCACAACTACGCTTTCTTCCAATATAACGCTATTTTGAATTCCATCTGATGCCTTCTCTGTATAATATATACATTAGGAACCAATGAAGATAACGGAATAAAACTTTACACAAATATGGTATTTGAAAATTTGTGGAAAAATTGTCGTGATCGGACTATAACTTTTCAAGGTCCCTGATATCGAACACGAAGAGCTCAGTGCCTAACCTAACATAACCTAATTTTTCACCGAAAATATCGGTAAATCTCTCAGACATTTTCATGTAATTCAGAGGGCATCATTTTTATACTCTCGCAAAAAAGTTGCTAATAACAGTATCTCGATTATCACTTTATCATGCGAGAGTATGAAATGTTCGGTGACACCCGAACTAAGCCCTTCCTTACTTGTTTACAAATGTATTTACGGGAAAAATAAGAATTCTTATTTTTGGACTACTATATAATTATTGTGGCATAAATTTTATATACCAATTAAAATAATAAATAAATGAGCAATGATATATTCCCAAGCCAAGTTGCAGAAGTTTTCTGTAAATTAACAATATTAAACTAAATATTAATTTTTTGGAAAAATGTTATTTTGAAAATGTACTTTATTTTTATAATATAAGAAAACCCTCTTAATACTCGCTCTTCTAAATTTCATATTACCGAATTGAAAAGTCCGTCGGCATACATATGTATGTAAGTATGTGCAAATGGGATATGTTGCCTCTTTGAAATTTTCATAGAAATAAAAACTGCGCTGTCAAACTGCAGCATTGATGTTTGACGATGAATATCTCGTAAGCGCTTAACTTAATCGAAAAATCATAACAGACCATTTTTATAAAGCAGTAAATTTCCTACAAAACTACGAGTTTCATCATTCATAATAATTTTTTTTCATTGAGTTATAAAATTCATAAGAAATAAAAAATTTTCCCAAAAACAATCAAACTTTAACTGCTAATATCTTTTAAACAGTTAGGTTTACGAAAAAATCATCAGATACCTTTTTTGTAGAGCATTCAATGTCCTACAAAATCTAAGGAATCAGATATTTTTTCAAGTAGTTGGAAGCGAGATATAAATTTTTTATCTGATAATAAGAAGAAATAGAAAACTGTATGTAGGAGGACCTTCCCTTCAATTAAGAACTCAAGCTTGGAGAGGCTTTCTTAGAGGTGTCTAGGAACCTATTTTTCCGAGTACCAAACGAAAAAAAAAATTTTTTTTGAATCACCCTAGTGTGTATGTACATATGTATATGAAAGTGCTTTTTAGTTGGAAAGTACTTGTATTTTTGCGCCAAAACCAATGATAAAAAGAGAAGTATGTTCATGATTTGAAAAATAAATTTTGTACATACAAACACATATGTATATATTATATGCTTAGATTTTTTTTAATTGTAAGTTTTAATGCGAAATTGCACAAAATTGGAAGTTAAACGGAAAATTTTAAACGGAATTTTAGTTTTAAAAGAACTTCGACGCGTTAACATGAACCGTTGCGTAAAACCGTGAGAAATAACGAAAATTTAATTTAATTAAAAATGTCACAAAAACGAATGTGCCGAGTTCGCGAGTGTCTTTCCGCGCTTAACAAACTTTTTGCATTCCCAAGGGTCCAGACCAAGGAAAAAAGTGGGTAGAAAACCTCAGGATCCCACCCCCGCTGGATTTACCCGCCCACAATGCATTCGTTTGCATAAAGCACTTTTAAGCAAGTGCAGTGAGCGTAAGGAAATGGAGGGCAAATGCGGTGTCAATCCTCAACCTTGGTGAGTTTTTTGATACAAAAGTGTAGTCATATATTATTTTAAATATTTAAATATATTTAATTATTAATTTAAAATATCTAATTAAAATGTGTGTGCGAATAGTGTATAATAGCGTGAATTGAGTCTGCCATCCCGATATCTATCTTGTTTGTTGAGTGGGTGGGTGCGCCAGTTTTTCCCGGGTAGAGTAGGTGGAGGCTTATCTCATATAAGCAATATTTTAAAAAATGTGTGAATATAGTGAATATAATATAGTGTCTGAATATAGTGATTTTATTATTGTAAAACTTGTGCACTATATTCGGATTTTTGATGAAAAAATATATTTTATTTATTTATTTATTTACAAGAATATTGAAACTATAACTAAATTACAGAACAATATAATGTACATATAAAGTAGAAGCTATGGCATCTGAAGCCTTAAGCTAATATGAATGTAGGTATACACACTATATGTACTAGAGGACCCGTCCACGATTTACTGTGGCTGTTACATAGGTAGTACTACTAATATCATTTATATGATTTCTATTATTTAGATTATGATTATTAGTTAAGGAGATATAGCATTTTTGGTGAACTTGTGTTAGTTTTCAAAAAAAAATCTAAAAGCATTTCGTGTGTTAATAAAGCATTGGTTTTTTGAGAGAAGGGCTGACTTCGAAAACGTCAATTGCTTTGCATACGAACAAAGTTCGAAGTTCGATAAAGCATCCGCAGTATTTATTACATTACATCATATTTTGAAACGCATTAACTCGGTAGTCGATGCGCAGTGATACATAAAATCGTGCATCACTAAGAAACTTGATGCTTTTCAAAGTTTGAACGCAATAGTTTTCCAGAACCCCGAATTTTTATGCACCTTTCTTCCAATGTGCTTTTTGACATTATTATATTTGAAATTATTTAAAATGCACACTCTTTTATATTTTGATTTAAATATTTTACGAAAAATTTGAATGTTATTTGTGCATTTATTTTCAGAGAAACGCAAAACAACGTTTATAATTACACTCTTGACTTTATTTTTATCCATTGTGATATTTTTACGCTCGTTGAATTTAAATTTCTAAAACAGCTGTTTGCGAAAGTAAACTTTGCAGTAAAAGTGTTGTAAAACGTCAAAATATACAATGCATAGTAATACGATGTTATTTGACGTTGCATGCAGATGATATATAAATACTGTAGTAAAACCACATTAAAACTTTGCAGTAGTACGTTTTCGAAGTCAGCCAAAAATACTGTTGAATTTGGGCTGAGCCCAGTGAAATCAACCGAGTTCAATCGATAGTCAGCCTAGTGGACCACATATTATGAAACGGTTCTCAAAAGTGGAAAAACAAAAAATCGGCTGGCAAGGTTATGGCATCAGCCTTTAGGATGGTATATTATTCATCGAATGAATAATTTTAATTTAATTCATTGCACTGACCAAAAACATTTGATTGCAGATCTATTCCACTATTCGCAATATTTAGCATTTTATTTGTACGCATATACTTCATAGTTCCCGTTTAAATATTGCACTGCTAACTAACACAACTTCCTTTTATACATACATACATTCATATGTATATAAAGATTTATAATACAGTCGTTCCTGAAAATAGTGATTTTACTATTGTAAAACTTGTGCACTATATTCAGATTGTTAAAATGTAAAAACTTGGGTATTGGTTATATCGAAGTGTTTCCTATTTAGAGTGTGCACAGTTGTACAGACGACTGACGTCCGGAACACATAGAGCGCGACAGACTGCAAGCGACATTTGTCAAATATTAAAATACACACGTTCTTAAGAACACAGTTATGTAGTTGTGCAGCTGCCTCAACAAATTGATTGCACATTAATTGTTTTTAACCTCTTGACTTATTTCCATGAGTCTGGTTCGTGGTACAATTTCTGTGCCTAACATGATTATCACGAGCGTGGCTCGTGGTGTGTAGAAGTGTACATTTGATGAAGAGAATTGAAATTTTCCCGTTATTTTCGGCAAATAAAGTAAACAAAAAACATTGCTTCAGTTGAGTGCATTATCTACTGCAGATCAGTTTCATAATGATCGTATTCAATCGTAGTATTTTATTTTGTGTAAATTTGTAAAAAAAAGTGTGCGACAGTTCGTAAGCATCAAAACTGGGGTCGAATCGTTACATTCGTAAACGTATCATTCGTCACGTAAAAGCCTGTATTTCTTATTATGACGTACGTGATCGTAACGCTTCTGTCGTGATCTGGAATGATGACATACGTGAACGAGTATATAAACGTATCCGTTCGTTCGAATCGTCGTTCGAACGCTAACATTGTGTAACCCTACAAGTAACAAAAGAATGAGCTGTTTTCCAAGAATTTTTCACAGCTGAGATCACCTGATCGAAATCTGCCTTTTTTAGGCACAGAGATGTAATTAAAGGTGATGTAGTAGATCAACTTTTTTGTGAAAAAGTATTTGTAACGGAAAACATTAATGAAAACTTTCAAGAATATTTTTGAAACAAAAGTTTTTTTTGGATATTTATTGCTCTTCCTCACCACCTCTGAGGTTGCAATGTAGGCGCGCTACCGATCTTTTTTGGGTGTTTGGTTCCCCAGGAGGCCTATTTTCACCCTTTTTATATATATACAGTTTTAAATAAATCTACTTATTATAAACAAGTAAGGAAGGGCTAAGTTCGGGTGTCACCGAACATTTTATACTCTCGCACGATAAAGTGATAATCGAGATTTCATTCCACGTCATTTACATATTTTTCAAATACCGTATTTTTGTAAAGTTTTATTCCGCTATCATCATTGGTTCCTAATGTATATACTCGTATTATACAGAAAAGGAATCAGATGGAATTCAAAATAGCGTTATATTGGAAGAAGGCGTGGTTGTGCACCGATTTCACCCATATTTCGTACATGTCATAAGAGTGTTAAGAAAATATTATATACCGAATTTCATTGAAATCGGTTGAGTAGTTCCTGAGATATGGTTTTTGGTCCATAAGTGGGCGACGCCACGCCCACTTTCAATTTAAAAAAAAAAGCCTGGGTGCAGCTTCCTTCTGCAATTTCTTCCGTAAAATTTAGTGTTTCTGACGTTTTTTGTTAGTCGGTTAACTCACTTTTAGTGATTTTCAACATAACCTTTGTATGGGAGGTGGGCGTGGTTATTATCCGATTTCTTCCATTTTTGAACTGTATATGGAAATGCCTGAAAAAAACGACTCTGTAGAGTTTGGTTGACATAGCTGTAGTAGTTTCCGAGATATGTACAAAAAACTTAGAAGTTGGCGGAGCCACGCCCACTTTTCCAAAACAATTGCGTCCAAATATGCCCCTCCCTAATGCGATCCTTTGTGCCAAATTTCACTTTAATATCTTTATTTATGGCTTAGTTATGACACTTTATAAGTTTTCGGTTTCCGCCATTTTGTGGGCGTGGCAGTGGGCCGATTTTGGCCATCTTCGAACTTAACCTTCTTATGGAGCCAAAAAATACGTGTACCAATGATATCTCAATTTTTACTCAAGTTACAGCTTGCACGGACGGACGGACGGACAGACAGACATCCGGATTTCAACTCTACTCGTCACCCTGATCACTTTGGTATATATAACCCTAAGTATATCTGACTCTGTTAGTTTTAGGACTTACAAACAACCGTTCTGTGAACAAAACTATAATACTCTCCTTAGCAACATTGTTGCGAGAGTATAAAAATATGACTAGACAAAAATAAATATATAAGGTCAGGTACAATTCATGAATATTAATTACATTAAAAATATAACATTAACAATATAGGTATGTGACCTGGTCTACGAAAAGGGAGCTAACGTGCGAAAACTAGTTTTCTGGGAAAAGCTGTTAAAAATAATCGTCAGTTTCTCGTTATCTCATTAATTGTTCTCCTTTTTTTGACACCTAAGCCTCCTTTCCGTAGACCAGGTCACATATGTTAAAACAATCAACTGGAAACTATGTAAACAAAAGCCAAAATAAATATAAAAAAATCAGGTACAATTCCATTGTATGTATACATTAACAATACAAGTCAAAACAATCAACTTGTAATTATTTAAACAAAAACTAAAATAAATATAAAAAATCAGGTACAATTCTGGAACAACAACAATAATATTCAAAACAATCTACTAAGTAATAAATAATATTTACAAAATATTCTAAATCACCCAGAGCGAAATACTTATTAAAAACCCTATCAAAGGAATAGTGGTGGAAAGAAGGGTACTTTTCCTGGTACACGAAAACACTTAAAAAACAACAAAAAAAATATTGATAATAAGCGTACAAACCTAATCGCTATGGAAATACGGCCTTCGACAGATAAACTTTTTGACAAATATAAAATAATTCAGACAGACAGACATATATACATATAAATTCTGACTCATATAGACAGACAAACGGACGTGATTACTATTTATGTGCAACACACAAGAACTTTACGTTTTTGAAATCACTTTGTTTTACTTTTTTATTAAAAGCGTTTACTAGGAAATATGTTCTAACTCTAATGAATAGACATTTTATAATATCAGAATTACAATTTTCACAACAATAGTACGGTTCTACGTTAACCATTTTTTCAAATAATATTTGGGAAAACCCGATCTTATGGCAAGTAGAATCAAAATGTTGTGTATAAATATCTTCGATTTTTGATAGAAAATCTATAAATTCAAGGGGTGGTTTTACCATTTGGCAATTACTATATTGCTTTTCTGAAGTGAAGAAAAAATCTTCTTCAGTAATACCACCATCACATCTTGGCAAGGGCATTAAACAATTATGTTGTTTAAAATATTTATAGTACAAATAACCGCAAAAATATACAAACGCATTTTTATGTAGAAAGCTGCTTTCATCTACGTCCACATTTACCTCGATTTGTATATTTTGAAATGAGGTAGAATTGGTAGGTCTTGGTAAACTTTGAAATGACTCACACTGGTCAACTGGCAAGAGTTCGCAGTTCCCTTGATCTACTCAACGAATATGTCCTAGGCCCCAGGCTTGTCTGAAAAGATATGAGAAACGCTGCGGAGTTATTCTCACATCAAAAGATGGAGACTTAGAAGTATTCAGTTTCCCGGAGCTATAAATGGAGAACATAGCACTTGCAACAGAATTACTAAAAACCTGAGAAGCTAATTGCACGCTCATTTTTTGAAAAAGTTTAGGGGCTATGTGTGCCGAGGTCAATTTATGGGTGCAACTAATGTCGTTTGGGGTACCATTTTCATATATACATATGAACGATATCCGACCATTCAACTGGGCGCCCATTTACAACGACTTTATTTTTTTTATTTTCTAAGCAGTTTCGTGCACCTTTTAAAAGGTGAGGAGAATCAAAGAAGTAAATGACTTCCGAGTTATTCACTTCGAAATAGGGCCTTTCTTTACATACTCCTAATAACCTAGCAAAATTAACAAAATTTGACCCTTGGTCGCTAACTATTTGGCAGGGACGCAATCCAATACCCTGGAGTTGACCTATGGCTTCGAATATACATATATTTTTTCATAATATCTCCTTTGCAAGCTTTGTGCACAAAAAAATATGCTTAAGGGTGGGTCCAAGTTTCTCCACCAATACCTTGGACGAAAAATGTTAAAACACTAGAAGCTACTCGAGAGGTACGATTTTCATCACCGTAATCCTCCAACCCAATAATCCAGTCCCTATTTCTCTCATACTGAAGGTGAATTTTCAGAGACATTTCGTCACAGCATATCGAAACATATCTCTGTGCGTCAGTGAAACCACGGCTTCTCAACTCCAGGGCTTTAATGCAGCTAAAATTGCAGCCAGGGTTACGTAGCCAACCCTGAACAAATTGTTCGAGGGTCACTTACGATGGCCAATTAAAAATGGGCTGTAAATACCTGAACGCAATAGGTGATAAAATTTTACAGCCAGAGCTAATGTTTTTAATTCCCTACCATATCTATAACCCTTCGAAGTACGGGGTGCATTTTTTAAACAATTTCTCACACATATCGCAAGATGTGGAGGAAGTTTGCCGCATAGCTCTGAAATTTGCCTATTTTCTTCCTGCCCTACTATAGACAAATTTTTATTATTTTCTAAAATTTCTATTTTATTCTCTAAAGCTCTCACCTTACTGCGTAAAAATTCCCTTTCCTGCGATTTTTTTGTCTAACTCCTCCCGATACATTCTTTTTCTAGGTGTCCCTTCTGTTAAATATTCATCTGTTTGCGTTTGCCTACTATTTGCCCAAGTGCTATCTATTTGAGAGTTACCTAAAGAGGAATCTTCATTATATATGGGTTGAAGGGATTTACCCAAAGTCTCAACTCCAAACATATTAGTGTTTGAAGTCGAGACAGTTCTAATTGGAGAAGAGCTAGGATGCATCGGGTTAAAATCTGCAGTATCTAATCCTATAATGTCTTGTTCGTGTTGGTCAAATATACGTACACTACCTACTTGTCCACTACAACCTATTGCCTTATCTACTCTAACTGCAGGTGATACTACTTTTAAATTTAAATCCGGTGTAGCTGATCTGGAGACAAGCCGTCCCTTCCTCATCTTTAACGAGAAATGTCCTTGGCACGCAAATAAATATTTAGCCGTTGGATTTGTTACGTCCAACAGCTTGATCCATTCGTGCCGCCTAATTGAAATTAAACAAAAACAAGTAAGGAAGGGCTAAGTTCGGGTGTCACCGAACATTTTATACTCTCGCATGGTAAAGTGATAATCGAGATTTCATAATACGTCATTTACATATTTTTCAAATACCGTATTTTTGTAAAGTTTTATTCTGCTATCATCATTGGTTCCTAATGTTTATACTCGTATTATACAGAAAAGGAATCAGATGGAATTCAAAATAGCGTTATATTAGAAGAAGGCGTGGTTATGAACCGATTTCACCCATATTTCGTACATGTCATAAGGTGTTAAGAAAATATTATATACCGAATTTCATTGAAATCGGTTGAGTAGTTCCTGAGATATGGTTTTTGGTCCATAAGTGGGCGAGGCCACGCCCACTTTCAATTTAAAAAAAAGCCTGGGTGCAGCTTTTTTCTGCCATTTCTTTTGTAAAATTTAGTGTTTCTCACGTTTTTTGTTAGTCGGTTAACGCACTTTTAGTGATTTTGAACATAACCTTTGTATGGGAGGTGGGCGTGGTTATTAACCGATTTCTTCCATTTTTGAACTGTATATGGAAATGCCTGAAGAAAACGACTTTGTAGACTTTGGTTGACATAGCTATAGTAGTTTCCGAGATATGTGCAAAAAACTTAGTAGGGGGCGGGGCCACGCCCACTTTTCCAAAACAATTGCGTCCAAATATGCCCCTTCCTAATGCGATCCTTTGTGCCAAATTTCACTTTAATATCTTTATTTATGGCTTAGTTACGACACTTTATAGGTTTTCGGTTTGTGGGCGTGGCAGTGGGCTGATTTTGCCCATCTTCGAACTTAGCCTTCTTATGGAGCCAAAAAATACGTGTACCAATGATATCTCAATTTTTACTATTACAGCTTGCACGGACGGACGGAAAACGGACGGACGGACAGACAGACATCCGGATTTCGACTCTACTCGTCGCCCTGATCACTTTGGTATATATAACCCTATATCTGACTCTTTTAGTTTTAGAACTTACAAACAACCGTTATGTGAACAAAACTATAATACTCTCGTTAGCAACATTGTTGCGAGAGTATAAAAATACGTGCATACATTAACTAAACTAGTAAACTAACAATTTAAAAATAAACAGTTGCATTAAAAATATCACAGCGACTATACAATATTAGAAACAAAACTATTAATTTAATTTTTGATTTATATGATTTATGCTTTTGAATGAACTATATGAAAGAATTATAATAACTATTATAATTTAAAGAGTCGGTTAAACATCTGCATACAGTTTCTAATAGTTTGGCGGGGTACTGGTTACGTCGTATATATGTATGTATATAGTTACAATAAAATAGTAGTAGTTTTTATATATGTATGTTTGTAAAATAAATATGAATTCGTTATAACGTTGGGAAAAAATAAATTAGTTGTCTCTATTTCTATTACGTTTATATTTATCATATGTATGTATGTTTGTAAAGCAAGTGGCTTCATATTGTTCAAGATCAAAAAAATAAAAACACACGGGTTAATATAAACAAATACATGAATTGTTTACTATTTTATTGTTTGAATACACTTTGACATACACTACGACATACACCCCCAAACTGCAACCAGCAACACACTTTCTGCAAGGCATCCTATACAAAATCAGACAACAAATATTAACAAATTTAATTAATTAATGTTACTATACTTACATACGCTGAATATCTCTTTGATCGATGATTTAATTTTCACTAAAAACAAACTTAAAATGACTATTTACATTTTTCTGAGCTTCTTAAGACTAAAAAAATGTCCGTTGAGATGATTTGATACATTACACGGTTGCACGAAATACATAGTTTTTACACAAATATTATATAAACATTTTTGAAGTTATACTTCTTATACGAGTTCGGAAAAGGTTGCGATATATTCAGGTTGCGCAACCTTGCTCAATATGAATCTACGCAGCCTTGTCTGCAGAGATGTTCGAGCAGCAAGCGAAGCGGTGACAATCGGCGATCGTTTGTTCGTTTCTTTCGGCACAGCTCGGCTTTTATACCAACAACACAATGTTGCCATGCTTATGCTGTTGTTGTTTTTGTAAAACAATGTTTCAATTTTTGGTTGGTGACATATTCAATTTAAAATAAATTCTGTTGCTATTCGAACCTACGTGCTCGTCGCCACTTTTGAAGCGCATACCACCAACACCACCATTGACACTTGAATTGCGTTGTCCTAATTATGGTTTGGTTATGCATAAAAGAAATATACAATGGATCGCCGATTGTTACCTCTTTCCTTGCTGCTGCTGCGCATATGTATGTTTGTATGCTTGTTCATTATTGAAGTTATACTCCTTTTTCTTTCCTTTGCCTTTCATTTCTGCGAATTCTCAACTATTTTATACGAGCTTTTGTTGAAATACCCTGCATTGGCCGTTAAAAAATTAAGGCTATACTTTACAGGATTATTTTTGTAGTTAGTCTTCATTTACATTTTTTGGAAATCGACCCGCGATGACGAAGTATATCATTTTAGCTGACAGCGTGAGGTTTAAGAAGTTCATTTCTAATTTTGTATTGTGGCATATTAGAAATGATGTTTCTTCGAAAATCGTTCGCTTACTACGGATAAAACGACTTCTGAGTGGTGATTTTAATGAATGAATTCCTTTTGGTTGAAATGCTCTGCGTTGGCCGTGGAAAAGTTAAGACTATACTCAGGAATAAAGGGTTGTTAAACTTATTCCAGTGTGAGAGCGCCTCAAAATTAGCGTTTTTTATAACATTTTCCATTATGGCCAGATTGAACAAAATTACAATTTTTGGGCATTTAAATTAAAACACCCAACATTTAGTATGAATAAAAATTACTATATAGTGGTTATTTATTATATGGAGAAACTATTTAAATCTTTTTAAAGAATATTATAACAACTGACTTTTGTCCTTTCAGTGCCCAATAATAGGATTTAAGCTTGTTAGCTCTCAATCATTAAATGTTTTTAATAATTTTCCGTTGAAAATATTACCATGATGCTTCAAATTACAAAACTTTTCATCAAATACCTTTAAATTTCACAAATTTATTTAATATTCATTGTTTTACTTTTTTTATAAGTGGTCTTGAACGATGCAACAAATCCCTCCGTTTACATATTTTTTTCGTAAGATTTCAATCTGGCAATCGCTCGTTTCCAATTGCTAAACGTCAAAACCTCCTGAACTCGATCAACTGTCAAAGTTCAGGAGGTTTTGACGTTTATCAATTGTTCTTTCATTTCCAGTGAGAGAGGTGTTAAACATCTCTTTATCTCTGCTATACTTCTCAGGATCATTCATTCCTTTCATTTCTTCAAAGAAATTAATGACATTTAGAAATATGCATATTTGCATTATTTCGTTGTCATTTCCATATTCGTAGCAATAGAATTTCTATGGCATAAGTAAAGTAATGCCGCCGATTGTCACCCCTTGCCGCTGTAGCAGCTTCGCCTACAAACATGCGTAAATATGTATGTATGTATGTATACGTAAGATCGTGAATACATATCGACGCAGATTTTTGCGAGAAGCACCAGAAAGTTGTGCAATTTATGATTTTTAGCTTTTGCCATCGTCACGAAAAGCCGACTTGTTGGCAAAGGCATGCTCGGGGAGATAATAAATTATAATAAATTTATAAAATGTGAATTTAAGTTTTCCAGTTTTCTTTCATACAAAATGATATGCATTTCTTGGAATATCACTAAGAAGTATAACTTCATCCGCGCGTAGGGACTCCACGCACCTTTTTTGTTTTATAAAATTGGAAACATTTAGTAATATATTGATACAATAATTAATATTTTGGACAAAACTGATTAAATTTAATATTTAGGAATTTAAATAATCGAAAAATATTTGAATATTTTATAAAAATATTGTTAAAGTTATAAATTTTAAAACCTAACACGGCAACACACTATAGCAGATTTGAGGCATTTGAACGTTTTAGTAGTAGAATATTTGGGGGCAACCCGTACCAAGTGACTAATTAGTAGCAGAATATTTGGGGGCAACCCGAACCAAGTGCCTAATTTGTAGTAGATTTTTGCGTATGTGTTAGTGAAAATGAAGGATTGGTTACCCTACCAACCATGAGCGGGTAAAAAACCAGATAATCAGTGGGTAAGAAAGTAGGTAATCCATAGGGTAATCATGTGTTCTTTAAGATAGGCCGAGCGACAATTTTACCCAGTCACGTACGTATGCATGTGATCATACACCTTTGTTGCGCTCATTCAGCAGTGTCATTTAAAAAAGTATATCTGTCCTGCTCTAATATCCCCAATCGACGGCTGATGCAGGGTTGCATTTTTTAATTCCTACTTTTAAAATCTTAAAGAAAACCTTTTAATTTTTAAAATGTTTATTTTATTTTATTTTTTACATTTTTACATAAAATTTACTATAATTTATAAATAAATAAAAATATGTTTAATTTAAAAAAATAATTAACATCTGAAACAAGATTAATTAAATAAAGAAATTATTACAACCTGAAAATAAAAGAGTGGAAAAATATTATAAAAGACAAATACCTGAAAATAAAATAAAGATTATTAACACCTGAAAATAAATAATAATTACATTGAATTTGTAATATCTAAAAGAAAAAGAAAGATTAATTGTATAAAATGATAATAATATCTGTAAAAAAGATTAATATTATCTGAAAGAATAAAATATATTAAATACAAATAGGATTTACTCTGAAAGTAAAGATTAATTAAATAAAAATAGTGATAAAATCTGAAGAGAAAGAATAATAAAATAAAAATCATAATAATATCTGAAATAAAAGAATAATATTATCTGGTTATTTAAAATACATATAAAGCAAACATTTGTTTTCACATATTAAGGTTGGTACGCAGCTCTCAAGTAATTGCTCAAGAAAAAAAATACATTATTTCTCAAGTAATTTTGGCAGCTGGTTACGCATTGTGAATGATCTACATTAGAAGAGCAAGAGAGAATAAACAAAGAAAACCAACTTTGTGCGTAATATGTATGTGTGTATGTATATGGTAACATAAATATTTTCATTGAGATTTAAGAAATGTTGTTGATGATTGGTAGGTTTTATGCAACATTTCAAAATGGAATATACTTCATAATAATGATTTCAACTAATTTAGGATGAATTTGACGATTACTTCGAATTTCCTTCAAGAAACAATTGTTGATTTGATGTTTCTTCGCAAAACAAGGTTTGCCATATTCACATTTTACTGAAAAAAAGTATCAAAAATTGGTACTAGATTTCTTGAGAGCTGCGTACTAGCACAAGTAAGTTTGTCGCAGGAAAGTATCTTGACCGTTTCTTAAGCGTTTTTTTATATGAAGTTTTTACGTTTCTTGAGAGCTGCGTACTAAGCTTTATATTGGATTGTGCAGGCCGCCTTAAACGCATAAAATACGTACATATGTCTGTATGTATTTATTTTCCCGTATTATATTGGACTGCGCAGTCCAATTTCAAAGTACACACACTTTTTTCACATTGATATAGCTGCTGCTGCTACTTCCAATTTCCAATGCTATAAAAATAAATGGAGGAATTATTTTCAACATATTGTTAAAAAATCACACAAAATTCATTTACTTACCTTCTTGTTGTACGAGCCTCCTTTACGATGGTACGATCACGATCAATAAGCCTAATTGCCTGTCACGAAAATTGCGATAAAAAAAGAAAAGGCGTCCGGTCGATTTCACGTTTCAATTACAAGAGAACATTTATTTAATTTCATTTTGTTGCTTAGCCTAAATCTTAAAATTAACGGCTTAAACTAGTGGTAATGTTCATATGTCTTAAAAAACGGGGTAAGTATAGTAATTTTCAACTTTCGTTAAATATTGTAAAAGATTACATTGAGATAATTAAGGTGAGTAATTTTTTAGTATTAAAAATGTATCATTAAGGTAAGTATATAATAACAATATAATTCAATATTTTATAATTTTTATAATTCATTTTTCTACAATTCATTTATTATTTTTATTTTAGGTATAAATTTGTGGCTTGACGCAACAACAAGGTTGAGGACATACACATAAACGTTAGCAAATCTACCACTTTTGTGGGGTGATACCTTGCTCTCTTGCCATATCCTAAAATTCTCCACCGTGTTTTTAAGATTCCGATGCTTTGTTCAACGATACATTAACGAAGAAAATTTTATTAATGAGGATTCATATTTTTTTTTATACTTACGCTATTGCTACGATCCCTTAACTATCTCCGCACTATTTTTTATGCCCATCACAAGTTGGATTCATTTTGATATTTCTGATTTACTTCCGTAGTTCGATATCTATTGTTACCTACTAATGTGAATTGAAAATACATTACGATCCGTTTGCTATCGTATGTCATAATGCCAATCACCGCATACGATTGACGTATCACGTAATTTTCTTTCGTATGTTTGCCGATCCGTGCACGGATGTAACGATTCGACCCCTGATTTGTTTAGTGCAAGTTGCGTGCGAACAGTTGGAAGCAAATTTTGATGCGGTAATTGAAACGGCAAGGGGTTAATGATCAAAAAATGTTGGATATGTGTAGTTATTACCTAATTACAAAAATATTAGTGCATATTCAGTTGCAGTTCGTTATTCAATTCTGATAGTTGTATGTTAAAGTGAAAGATATATCAATGGCTCGAAATAACTATTATGTTCATTTTAGAAAAAAATTTGTTAAGGATTTTAAGAAAAGAGAATCGGTTATGACTATTGCAAAAAAGTTTGGAATAAATCATGTTATTGTTTTCCGAACATTTAGCAGATTTCGGAAATCAAGCTCTTTGGCTACAGCACTTAGCGGTAGAAGGTCGCGGAAAACAACCGAAAGAGAGGACAAGGCAGTCATTCGGGCAATAGAAAATCACCATTTTATATCGGCAACATCTGTTGTAAGACAATTACGGTTAAATATATTACAAGGGGCCTATTCTGTAACTCGATTCGAAAATCAATTTACTCGAATTCGGATTTTGTATATTCTGTAACTCGATTTTCGGATTTTCAAGCCAATTTTCGAGTAAAATATTCGTTAGCTTTTGAGTTGTAGAAAGCAAAAACGAAAATTGTACGTATATTTTCTGGCACAGGGTGGTACAACTTTTGCATAATGATAAAGTAGATCCGAATTTCGAGTAGAATACATTTTCATAGATCCATACAACATCGAGCTGTACATGGGAGATTTTCATGCTACAGGAGTGCAAAAAAGCCGTATATTTCTTTAAAGAACAGACTGGCGCGACAGGAATTTGTTAAGAAGCACATAAATTGGACGATTATCAAATGGCAAACTGTACTATTTTCTGGCGAATCGATGTTTAATATCAAAGATTCAGATGGGCTGAAGCTGGTAGGCAGACCGAAGAGACAATGTCTAAATCAACGTTATAAAAGATGTGCGGTGAAACATAGTGGAGACAATGTACTAGTGTGGGGTTATTTTTCAGGGAATGGAATAGGGCCAATTCATCACATAAACAGTACAATGAACAAATATAAGCATAAAAACATTTTTCAGAATATTATTCTGCCGCATGCTGCAGAAGAAATGGCTTTAAAATGGAGTTATCAACATAACAACGACCAGAAACACAGTGCTATTTGTGTAAAACAGTGGTTTGTTGATAACAGGATTGAGGTTTTGAAGTGACTTGCACAGTCACCAGATCTCAATCCCATTAAGAACCAAATGGAAATTGTAGATCGAAAAATCAGACGTTAAAATTGTAAAAATAAGAACTACTAAAGGTAGCATGGACAAGCATTTCCTGCACCACATCAAATAAATTAATTGAGCCCATGCCTTGTCGACGTGCAACTGTATTGAAAAATAAGACATACGCAACCAAATATTGAAAGACATAAATTTTTCAATCATAAAACTATTTCGTGCTTTAGTTTTGTCGCACCAGATTTTTGGAGATTTTCATATATCGAATTTTATATATTTTTAAATAAGTTGATTTGATTAATTTTTACTATTTTTTATTTATTTTTAGTAAGGACGGGCTAAGTTCGGGTGTCACCGAACATTTTATACTCTCGCACGATAAAGTGATAATCGAGATTTCATTATCAGTCATTTACATATTTTTCAAATACCGTATTTGTGTAAAGTTTTATTCCGCTATCATCATTGGTTCCTAATGTACATACATATATATTATACAGAAAAGGCATCAGATGGAATTCAAAATAGCGTTATATTGGAAGAAGGCGTGGTTGTGCACCGATTTCACCCATATTTCGTACATGTCATCAGGGTCTTAAGAAAATATTATATACCGAATTTCATTGAAATCGGTTTAGTAGTTCCTGAGATATGGTTTTTGGTCCATAAGTGGGCGAGGCCACGCCCATTTTCAATTTAAAAAAAAGCCTGGGTGCAGCTTCCTTCTGCAATTTCTTCCGTAAAATTTAGTGTTTCTGACGTTTTTTGGTAGTCGGTTAACGCACGTTTAGTGATTTTCAACATAACCTTTGTATGGGAGGTGGGCGTGGTTATTATCCGATTTCTTCCATTTTTTAACTGTATATGGAAATGCCTGAAGGAAACGACTCCGTAGAGTTTGGTTGACATAGCTATAGTAGTTTCCGAGATACGTACAAAAAACTTAGTAGGGGGCGGGGCCACGCCCACTTTTCCAAAACAATTGCGTCCGAATATGCCCCTCCCTAATGCGATCCTTTGTGCCAAATTTCACTTTAATATCTTTATTTATGGCTTAGTTATGACACTTTATAGGTTTTCGGTTTCCGCCATTTTGTGGGCGTGGCAGTGGGCTGATTTTGCCCATCTTCGAACTTAGCCTTCTTATGGAGCCAAGAAATACGTGTACCAAGTTTCATCATGATATCTCAATTTTTACTCAAGTTACAGCTTGCACGGACGGACGGACAGACGGACGGACGGACAGACAGACATCCGGATTTCGACTCTAGTCGTCACCCTGATCACTTTGGTACCATACCAAACATAACCCTATATCTGACTCTTTTAGTTTTAGGACTTACAAACAACCGTTATGTGAACAAAACTATAATACTCTCCTTAGCAACATTGTTGCGAGAGTATAAAAATAAAATAATTGAAATACCGACAAGGTAGATTCCGTGCTTTAGTTTTGTCGCACACTGTATAATGGTTTTCATTTCTTAAGAAATCTTATGTGTCTGTCAGTATAGCAGTTATATGTATATATTGTATGTGTATATAAAATTCGATTCTAATGCTGACGTTTTGTACCATAAAGTATTTCCATTGATTTGATTCTTGCAAGTTGCAAGAGTATAAATTGTTCGGTTGCACCTGAGCTTAGCTCTTTATTACTTGTTTTTATATAAGTATGTACATAGATACAGCTGCGCGCAATAAAATAGTAGTGGGAAATAAAGTTAGTGAACACTTTTACTTAAGTTAATTGTTTTTATTATCCATAATATGTAAGTTTCACAGTTATTTTTCATTTTCACAATATATTTTTTACTAACCACTACTATTTCATTGCTCACAGTTGTACATACCCATATTGGCACGATTCCGATTACTTTGGCGGTCAGGTACTGAAAACGAACTTCGGTATATATAAATGTGGAATATGTTGATAGGGGAACTTTTCCAGAGGAAACATATGCAAAAATAAAAGTGATAAGTTATAACGATCCGAAAACATAACGTTCAGAGTTGTATTTGCGTAAACTTATTTTAGTATGCAATGCAACAACAAATTTTTGTAACTAGTATAAAAATTTACGATTTTACGATGCTTTATGACACGTTGTGAGTACCCCAAATGTTGCTAACACTTACGTATATTTTATTAAATATTCGCGATCAAAACATCAAAAATTTGTATTAACGCATGGTATTTCTCAATGTTTAAGTAATTTTTTTCACATTTTTCACTTTGTATATTGAAATATACAAGTGCTGAACACAATGAGTGCGACAGACTGCAGCAGCACGACAGTAAACTGAAAATGGCGTTGTGAATCCTACTACATGTACATTTGTGAGAAGGCAGCAACATAACAATGGCCGGCATGTACACAACACAACACAGCTGTCCATTTTGCATGTACACAATTTCGTTGTGGCCATACTAATACCTTGCACTTCAATGAAATTTTAATATTTTGTTCAAAGTGAAATTTTGTATGCAAAAAATAAGTAAATAGGTAAATATTTTTGTTATAAATTATCAATTGTTATTACAAATGATAAAATAGAGCTATGTATGTATTTGTGCTATGCTTTTATTTGTAAAATAACGTCAGGTTTGTTAGAGCTTTGAATAATTTTACATTTTACATATTAGTGGCATCACCACTCTACCGCATCTTTCTACTGTCGTTAGCAATTATAAGAATATATTGAAGTTAGCGAGAGCGACAACTGTCGGCCTGCAGTCGTGTAGTCGTGCAGCTGTCAAAATAACTGTGTCCTTAAGAATGTGTGTATTTTAAAATTTGACATTGTGTTCAGCACTTCATGGAAGAAAACGTTAGAGTTTTTACAATTATGAGGAAAACCAACTTTGCCACATCTTAAGAACCAAATATGAAGGATTTTTCAGAGACAGCGTTTTTATTGTATGTACTTTTGTGTGATTTTTTTCTTTATTATCTATAAAAATAATTCTTTCCAACATTTTCGCGTAGTACTTTTTCCATACTTTGCCCTTTTTTACGTAATATGATTATATAATATTATTTATTTGTTTGTTATGTATACGAGGTGTGTTCAAAAAGTATCGCGAATTTTGTGTTTTTTCAAAAATTATTTATTTATTCATGAATATCTATTTTGTCCCCTTCAAAGTAATCCCCATGAGATATTATACACTTGTGCCAACGGGTTTTCCAATCTTCGAAGCACTTCAAAAAATCATTTTATTATCTTCTTCAGCTCCTCCTTCGATGCCGTCTTTATCTCGTCAAGAGAAGCGTAACGTAGTCCTTTCATTAGCCTCTTCAGTTAAGGAAACAAGAAAAAGTCACAGGGGGGCAGATCTGGGGAATACGGTGGCTGCGGCATCATTAGTGTGTTGTTTTTGGCCAAAAAGTCGCGCACAAACAACGATGTGTGAGCAGGGGCGTTATCGTGGTGCAAAAGCCAATTTTTGTTCTTCCACAAATCCGGGCGTTTCTGGCGGATTGCTTAGCGCAAATTGCGCATAACTTGCCAATCGATATGTTTAGGTCCTCACTTCTCTAAAGGTGATTCGACGATTGGCCAATACCATTTTCTCCACTTCATTAATTTTTTCGTCTGTTGTTGAAGTGCTCGGGCGTCCGGCACGCTCTTCGTCGTTGACATTTTCTCGGCCTTCTGAGAACATTTTGTACCACCGATAAACGTTGCCTCGGTCTAAGGTAGCTTCTCGGTATGCCACAGTCAACATTCGGAATGCATCCGCGCACTTAATTTCGTTTTTCACACAAAATTTGATACAGGTTCTTTGATCCATTTTTTTGAATAGGTAAAAATCGGAGACGATCCAAAACACGTGCAAGCAAAGCAGCTATCAACAATTAACCCTTATGTGAGCACCCGGGTACCCGGGTGCCCACCACCACACACTTTTCTGCTAGCAATTCGGTGAAATAATTTTTTATCGAACTGAGCTTCCGGATCCTTGCGATTTAACTTCCAACAAAGCTATTTCAGTATTCAAAATGGAAAAAAAAAATTCTATGAAGTTCAAAATTATGTATGAAATTAGGTAACTCGCGGGGAGCACCCGGGTACCCGGGTACCCACTATATGAAAAACAATGCAATCATCTGTAAATGAGATTCAATATAGATAAATGTTGTAACTATATAACTTGGGATAATAAATAACTAATAACATGAATTCGTAACATAAATTTATTAAAATCTTCATTAATTATTCAGCACAATCAGGACATATTACTTTCGATATACACGTATAAGGTTTATTTTTCTTCAATGTACCAGTGCTTGCCAATTTGCATGGGAGTAAGTATTTAGCAAGAGGCAAAGTCGTTAAATAAGTTTCCATTGTTATATGTATTTCGGAAACTTCCTTTGAACGGAGCTGTAAGTTCTTTTATTACTCTCTTTCCTTAATTTTTTTCTCGAACTTTGGCAGCGTTTTCAGTATTGCAAATCCACCAACTTTTCATGCCATTTTTTCGAGTTTCAAAGGAATGTACTGTGTGAATTTTGTGTGCCTACGATAAGTATAATTTTCCGTACTTTACTTTACCCGAATCTGCATTGAACATTGTCCATAAATCACGTATAGGAGTAGCTTTATCATTTTCTGTACATACTTGGCATGCGTTGAATAAAGATAAAGAGGATATGAGTTACTCTTCCACATATAGTATTATTGGCGCCAGAGCGAATGAGAATCCCAATGAACAAATACATTTCTTACACAGTAACTGAACGCCAACCTCTATTCGAATTAGGATTTTGCGCGTTATGATCTTTATTGGCGATTAGAGTTTTCTGGTTAGTATAGCGAACAATAAAATCAATTATTTCAACTGAGATTATAGTCCTAAGTTTATCTCCTAACAATGTTTCTGTAGATCTAGCAGGGCCACTTTTCAGGCTGTGTCCTCTGCTTCACTCTCCTCTGACTCACTGGTCATCTTCCCCGTACGGTGAAAGTCGTAATATCATTGGACAAAATTTTGCTCACCATCCGAATTGATGAGGTGATATATGATCTTCCATTACGAACTGCCAATTTATATCTCTCATAAATGCTCGTTTGAGTCCACAAAGTATTCGAAATTGTTCGATTATTAGTTAATAATGTCGATTCTAACGCAAAGCCGCTCTATGCACATCGACGCAGTCGACTTTCCGTGCTTTACACGACATTCCTTATCAAGTGTTCACTTCTCACTGATTCACAGTTGCCAAACTGCGTAACTGTGTACTCCCAAGTCACTGAAATAAGCCTATTCTTCGATACTACCACAACTACAAACATTTCGAATACGTGTCGACGTGTAAAGGTGAAAACTGACCATGTCCCACCCGTAGAGCGCGAGATTTCGCTATCATGATTTCTCTTCCAGAAAAATAAAATGTGCGACAAGAGTCAAACACAGGTAAATTACTTGTTATATTCTCTTAAAAGAATTGTTAAACTGTTTTTTCATAATTTCGTTCGCTTCCAAACTTCGAAAGTGTTTTATTATAGTGATGGGTACCCGGGTACCCTGGGTGCTCATTAACGTGGCTAAAACTGGGTGCTCACATAAGGGTTAAATGAACATTCAAAATGGCCGAGCTTGTCGGCATAAGTGAGAGATATAAGTACCAACATAACGCCACAAACTCTACTATAACATCAGCAAAGTTTGCCGGATTATTATAGTTGTCTTTGTAAAAAAATCTCTTTACCACACGCCAATGAGACTCAATTCTTTGTGTGTTTGTGCCATCCTCGGCGATAAAGGGATTGCCAGGGTCACTATGGTTAACCTTTTTATGGATGTAACCATATTCAGGGAGGCATTCGTATGCGCGCCAAAAATCTGTTTTTATAGTTGTTCCTTCTCGTACATTTTTGCGAATAAGAGGGATGAGGACCTCAGCGGAACGTACGTTGTCCGGGCATACCTCCAGTCTGAGGTCCTCACTGCCATCCTCTATCATACCCAGGACCCAATGTCCTTCTACGCGTCTTCCTGAAAAAAAGAAAAGTATTTGAATAAACATAATTGCATTATATATAAATTATTATTATTACCTTTGTTGTATTTGCGTTTTCCGAATTTACTTTCGTCAATCTGCACTACCTTTCCTGGACCACCGATCTTCCCTTTGAATTCTTGGTGGTCTAACTGAAATATAACTACTGCTTCCCTGCAGTAGCTATACCAGTCGGAGATAGTGGCAGATGACAATTTCTTTTCAACGCTCGCATAGTCCTCCCTATAAATATCCTCCCGCGTAAATCGGTGGGCAAAACAATACATCAGGTAAAACACCTGGGGAAAGCTTAGTTTGACGCCTTCAAACCACGTGCCCACTGCCCTTGAAATAAGGGACTTCGACCTACAATTGCCCCTAGAGCATTTAAAGTACCCTACTGGAGGGCGTTTGTGCAATGCCATTTGCGTTTTGTGAATATCACAAAGCCGACTTTTTGGCAACAGACTGTATACCTCAGCAAATGCTACACATAATTCATGTGAGCCCAAGCATTTCACTACATTCCACTGTATTGCGGTATTGTGGTAGCATCACGACACATTACTGCTGCAGCGCTCGTGGATGCAAAATCATCATCTTTGAAAAAATTATATATTATTTTATATAATACTGTTTTCAAAGAAAATTTCAAAGCTCCCTGAAAAGCACCGCAGGCGAAAATTTGGAATAAAAAATCGCGCGATTTTTTGTTCCAAATTTTCAATATTTTTCAGTATAATATATTACATTGAAACAAGCGCCGCAGGCGAAAATTTGGAATAAAAAATCGCGCGATTTTTTATTCAAAATTTTCATTATATTTTCAGTATAATATATTACATTGAAACAAGCGCCGCAGGCGAAAATTTGGAATAAAAAATCGCGCGATTTTTTATTCCAAATTTTCGTTATATGGACGTAATATATTGCCCACTTTTCAGAGAACTAAATAACGTATTATATTTACCTGATTGGTTATTTGACATCATTATAAAGTGATTTTATTTAATTAGATTTAAAATTTCCAATTGTAAAAACACGTTTTAAATAAGGCACGCGAATATAGTATCGGGTGATTTTTTAAGAGCTTGATAGTCATTAATTTTTTTCAAGAAATGAAGTTCATTTGACACATCTTCGCTTTGTAATAGACGAAATAAATATAACTTTTTTGAAATAATTAAAAAATTAAATAATAAAATTAATTATTTTTTATCTAATTTTTTACGATTTTGTAAAAAATTAAAATTTTTACAATTTTTCTGAAAAAAATGGTTCATATGATACAAGATCACGCATATATGTCTCAGAGAATGCTTCTTTACATTCTTTGTGTGACTTTGCATATTTTTCTTCAAAGCATTTCTCTTTATTCATTCTCGCATGAATTCAGTCGTTTTACATATATTTCTGCCACCGCACGTGCTCAATTCTGCTAAATAGCCAGAGCACGGCGAATTCCCCTTTGTGATTCTATCAGCTCTGTTAGCCGCGCAATCGAACCGTCATACAGATTTCGATTTGCACCTTCTCTATACTTTTAAGTTCTCTGGCTCGTACAACAAGAAGGTAAGTGAATGATTTTTTTTTAAATAATTTGCAAATAATTACTTCATTTGTTTTTATAGCATTGGAATTAGCAGCTGCAGCAATATCATCAGAAGCAGCAAATTTAAATTGTTAAGTAAGTATGTGAGAAAAAGTGTGTGTTGTTTGAAATTGGATTGCGCAGTTCAACATAATACGCAAAAATAATTACATACATATGTACATAAGTATGTATTTTATGCGTTTAAGGTGGCCTGCACAATCCAATATAATGTGAAAACAAATGTTTGCCTTATATTTTAAATAATCAGATAATATTATTCTTTTATTTCAGATATTATTATGATTTTTATTTAATTATTCGTTCTTTTCAGATTTTATCACTATTTTTATTTAATTAATATTGGCTTTCAGAGTAAATTCTATTTGTATTTAATATATTTTATTCTTTCAGATAATATTAATCTTTTTTTTTTAGATATTATTATCATTTTATACAATTAATCTTTCTTCAATGTAATTATTATTTATTTTCAGGTTTTAATAACCTTTATTTTATTTACAGGAATTTGTGTTTTATAATATTTTTCCACTCTTTTATTTTCAGGTTTTAAAAATTCTTTTCTTTATTTAATCTTTTTTCAGATATTAAATATTTTTTATATTAAATATATTTTTATTTATATAAATTGTAATAAATTTTTTGTAAACATATAAAAAATAAAATAAAATAAAAATTTTGAAAATTAAAAAGTTTAGTTTGAAATTTTAAAAGTAGGAATCAAAAAATGCAACCCTGCATCAGCTATTTAAAAAGAGAAAATGCAACCCTGAGTCAGCCTTCGATTGGGGATATTAGAGCAGGACAGATATACTTTTTTATATGACACTTCTGAATGAGTGCAACAAAGATGTCTGATCACATGTATACGTACGTGAGTAGGTAAAATATCTGCCAGGCTTAAGAAACATTCTATATGTTTACCACCACGTTTACCACCATGTTACCCGCTAATTATCTGGTGTTTTACCCGCTCATGGTTGGCAGGGAATACACTTACGTATATACTTACAGTGGACCAATAAAGTTTACATACACCTAATTCCATTAAATTCCGACACGTTTATTTGTTTCAAAATTAATAAATTTTGTGGTTTTTTTCTATCCATTTCAAGATATGTATATTTAACATTAAACACAGCATATCAAAATATTTTTTTTTTTTTACACAAATAAAAAAAATTAAAGTTAAAGCTTAAAATGAGCATAATTTATATCAAAAAAGTTTACGTACACTTATGAATGTTTACATAAAACAAAAGTAATTACAATACTTTTAACGGTTTTTGGCCTACATTTTGTTGCTATTACTATCCCTAGACATCGTTGTATGCTCCTCACTCAATTTCTAGAATTATTTCCGGATATTTTGACCCACTAAGTCCATGATCCAGCTTTTTGGCCTTATTTTGATGAAATTCGATGTTTTCGAATACGGTTTTCCAAAAAGTTCCAGATATTTTGAATAGGATTAATGTCTAGTGATTGCGGGACCTATGGAGTTATTTTTATTTCCATAACAACCATTCATGTACAAGATAAGACATGTATTTTGGGTCGGTATCCTGTTGGAAATTGGTTTTGCTGCTATTAACAGCCGATTTAAGCACACTTAAAATTTAAATTTTTTCCTAAAATGTTCAGATACATATGCTTATCCATGTTTTCACTAATAAAGTCCAAATGTCCAACTCTAGATGCAACCATACACCCGCAAACCATAACATTACCCCCACAGTGCTCTACCATTGGCAATACATTTTGTCCTTGCGACTCTTCATTGATCTTTCTCCACACTTTTCGTGATCTATTCGAACCAAATTTATTAAATTTTGAATCGTCGGTGAACACAATGTTTTCCCAAAACCAATACGGTTTGTTTAAATATTGTTTAGCAAACGCCGACATTTTCTTTTTATTAACCTTATATATGTATGGCTTACGACGCGCGACTCGTCTATGATAACCAGCACTCTTCAACAAATTCCTTACTGTTTGGGGATTTATTTTTTTGTGTACATTTCAAAAATGTATAAGCATATGTATCTGAGCATTTTAAGAAAAAGATTTAAATTTTAAGTGTGCTTAAATCGGCTGTTAATAGCAGCCATTTCTATTTACCACAGGATAACGACCCAAAACACACAACTTATCTTGTACGTGAATGGTTGTTATGGAAATAAAAATAACTCCATAGGTCCCGCAATCGCGCTAGACATTAATCCTATTCAAAATATCTGGAACTTTTTGGAAAACCGTATTCGAAAACATCGAATTTCATCAAAATAAGGCCAAAAAGCTGGATCATGGACTTAATGGGTCAAAATATCCGGAAATAATACTAGAAATTGAGTGGGGAGCATACAACGATGTCTAGGGACACTAATAGCAACAAAATGTAGGCCAAAACCCGTTAAAAGTATTGTAATTACTTTTGATTTATATAAACAATCATAAGTGTACGTAAACTTTTTTGATATAAATTATGCTCATTTTAAGCTTTAACTTAAATTTTTTTTATTTGTGTAAAAAAAAAAATATTTTGATATGCTATATTTAATGCTAAATATACATATCATGAAATGGATAGAAAAAAACCACAAAATTTATCCATTTTGAAACAAATAAACGTGTCGAAATTTAATAGAACTAGGTGTATGTAAACTTTATTGGTCCACTGTATATAGGATGATCGCCACGAAACACACTTTTTTTGGTGACAATGAAAAGACATTGGCACAAAATGTTAATTATAAGTCCACCAAAGCTTATAGTTTCAAGCGTGACGATTTAGGTTTCTCTTTACCGAGTAAAAGTTCTCTTTTGAGATGGCGCCCCATTAGGTGTTTATTCCTGCGTTCTTTTATTTGATAAAATCATCATAAAGTCCGACTAAACTTATAATAGAGTTAGGCATATTATTGATGGGTTTGTAGATTATGGGGAAGGCCATCGGGAAATGAAAATAGGAAATAAGTGTTGTTTTTTTATGGTAAAAGGGTTAAGTTCAAGTTGGAAATATGTGTTTTCATACTATATTTTCATGCTCAAAATTTAACTGAAATCTGGAATAAAAATATTGCAGCACTAAAGTCCATTGGACTTAATGTTAAAGTCTGCGATCAAGGGGCTTTAAATTCTTCAATTTTCAATTCAGTAGGAATTAGTGAAGAAAAACCCCTTTACATGCACGAAGGTTCTAAAGTGTATTGCTTATTTGACTATTGCCATCTAATTAAGTCCGTCCGTAATACGTTGCTGAAATATGATATTTCAACTACTGATGAAATAGTCACTTTTAAAGTTATTAAAAAACTTTACTCAATTGACCAGAGCAACACACATTTTAAAATCTGACCAAAACTAACGGAGTCCCATGTGTACTAGGGTGGGCCGATTCCGGACTTTTTAGATTCGGGATTTCTAATAGTGCTGAAAAGTTGCCTTAGTACTTCCTGATTCCAATGCAATTTTTTGTTCTGAGATCGTATTGCATCCAAGATTCTCTGCACTTTGTTTCAAATAATTTTTTAGAATGGTCAAATAACCCCATTTATCCATTGTATCGGGTGATTTTTAAGAGCTTGATAACTTTTTTTAAAAAAAAAACGCATAAAATTTGCAAAATCTCATCGGTTCTTTATTTGAAACGTTAGATTGGTTCATGACATTTACTTTTTGAAGATAATTTCATTTAAATGTTGACCACGGCTGCGTCTTAGGTGGTCCATTCGGAAAGTCCAATTTTGGGCAACTTTTTCGAGCATTTCGGCCGGAATAGCCCGAATTTCTTCGGAAATGTTGTCTTCCAAAGCTGGAATAGTTGCTGGTTTATTTCTGTAGACTTTAGACTTGACGTAGCCCCACAAAAAATAGTCTAAAGGCGTTAAATCGCATGATCCTGGTGGCCAACTTACGGGTCCATTTCTTGAGATTAATTGTTCTCCGAAGTTTTCCCTCAAAATGGCCATAGAATCGCGAGCTGTGTGGCATGTAGCGCCATCTTGTTGAAACCACATGAGTCAACATTTAAATGAAATTATCTTCAAAAAGTAAATGTCATGAACCAATCTAACGTTTCAAATAAAGAACCGATGAGATTTTGCAAATTTTATGCGTTTTTTTTTTTAAAAAGTTATCAAGCTCTTAAAAAATCACCCGATAGATTCAATAAATTCAAGCTGACCCACACCACCAGCCGCCATGCAACCCCACACCATAATACTACCACCACCGTGTTTCACTGTACCAACAAGATTTTGTTTTTCAAGGGCAGTTCCTGATTTACGCCACACAATTTGTCGACCTTTTATGCCAAAAATACAAAATTTACTTTCATCCGAAAATATTACTTGATTCCAGAATTCCGGAGACTTATTTACATATATGATTATGAGCAAATTCAATGCGCTTTCGCCTGTTTACAAGTGAAATAAGTATATAGTAGGAGATCCCACCATAGCACGACCATCACCCATCGTATTGCGGGATGAAAATAATTTTTATATAAAATTTGTTAAATTAAAATATTAAATATCTCGCTTCATTCACCCTATTGCAGTTTTTTATACCATACATATTAGCTGTGAACTCTTGAGCTGTGTCCATTTTTTCGTTGATAAAAACATCAGCTTCATCTATCAATGATGAAAAAACTGTCTGATACTTTTCGTTTTTGGAAAATAATTTATATAGTTTCACTTTTCCTTTATTGTAGAATGCAGCCGTATAATCACATCCTGTAAATGCATGGACAGCTGGAATACTTAGGCATAACTTGTATACGTATATCCCAACTTACACGCCAATTCAGTGCAATTAATGCACTCCAAATGTTGATAATTTTTATTTTTTGTCGCTGAATTGGCTAGGCAAATTTCAGAATGCTGAATTTTGTGAATATTTCCCAGCAAAATAACCAGAACATCGGTATCAGAGGCATTAATTAAAATTTTCGACTCAGGTGGTGCTTTATATGCATGAAAAATCATCCTCGTATCCGCTTCTTCATGATGACACACATAATCAACTTCTTCACTTTTTTTATGGAATTTTGTTGGACTTCGTAAGAGAAATACTGGTGGTCAACAATTAAAATAATCTTTTTATTTCCGATGATCGTTACCAAATTTTGGTTTTCCCAATACTCAGCCAAAAAATGTACCAAGGCTGTTTTTTTTTTCGACGAAGGAGCGACACACAACTGCAATGCTGCGTCCTTTTCTATGGCACTGAATACGTTCCTCGGACGTATCGCCGCACGAATATTTCGTTTTTTACAACTCGGTAACCAGGATTCAGCACCAATTTTTCGCAGGCAACCTTATATCATTATACTCGCAATAAAATTATCTTTATTTTGGTATAAGGTTTATCGCGTAAGTCGATAGGTGCAAATCACTATTTTTAAGTTACCTGTATGTACCTGACAACCCAATAATTGCACCGGGAAAAAGAAGGCAACCCAGTGTTTGCATATTCTAGCAGCTAAGTATATGCTTTCGATTAGTCTACTGCTTATTGCGTAAGAGAGTGGGTGTAATGTTAAAAAAAAATCGTAATACGATGGGTGATGGTCGTGCTATGGTGGGATCTTAGACTAATATGGTTTTTTTCGAGCGACTCTGCCATGATATCCAGCTTTGCGCAAAACTTTTCTAGCAGTTTCGGCACAAATTGTTTTCTTAAAGTTTATATTTACGTTTTCAATAGTATTTGTGGACGTAATTCGAGGGTTAACTTTCACCATATTTATTGTTTTGCGTTCTTCCCGGACTGATAATATTTTTGGACGGCCAGATCGCGGCTTTGACGTTAAAATTCCGGTTTTTTTGAAATTGTTTACTACACGCTGGACCGAGGAATACGTTTCTCCAATAGTTTGTCCAATTTTTCTGAAACTTTCATCATCTTCCACAACTTAATGATAAATTTTCTTTCCGACAGACTAATTTCTTTTCCTTTGCTTTCCATTTTTTTTAATATTATTAAAACGCGTCACGAGCTCTTTAAACGATTAATTATATTAAAACACAATAGAACCTACGCAAAAAGAAGAAACAAATTCGTGAAAATTAACGGTATTTCCAATTTAAGCAAACTGAACGCAGACTTTGTGGTGCCTATGTTTACTTGTTGTTACACTAAAATCCCGTTATCACAAAAATGAAAATAGGAATACATATTGTTGTTTTTGCATTTGGAACCTAAGAATATAAGGAAGAAATACATGTAAACAATTTAAACTGAATTATTTATTAATATTGAGTTTCTACTTCTCTTAAAAAAATGTGTCCGGTGAACGCAGACTTTATGGGCTATGTGTATGTATATACAATCACATGTATAGAAGATTAATTAAAAAATTTTAAATATGCTATTAGGATATGAAGGTGCACCTAGGCAATTGTGGACGGCTCCGCTGCCAAGAAGAAAATGCTGCATTAGCAGCTGCGTTTCAAGGCAGGCGACGCTCTACGAATTTCCTAAGGGGGAAGATGTTCGACAGAGTTGGGCAAAGGCTTGCAACGTAGTTGCGTTCTTTTATTTGATGAAATCATCATTAAGTCCGACATAACTTATAATAGAGTTAGGGATATTATTGATGGGTTTGTAGACTATAGGAAGGCCATCGGGAAATGAAAGTAGGAAATAAGTGTTGTTTTCTTATCGTAAAAGAGTTAAGTTCAAGTTGGAAATATGTATGTGTTTTCATTCTATATTTCCAAAGGTGGACTTCTTACTCAATTTGAATAAAAATATCGCAGCACTAAAGTCCATTGGACTTAATGTTAAGGCTTTAGTCTGCGACCAAGGGGCTTTAAATTCTTCTATTTTCAAATCAGTAGGAACAAGAATGATAAAATACAAGATTACGACACTAGTTTACAGTTAGTTTTTTTCGGTTTAGCTCTTGACAATTCTTACAAAAACAAATACATTGTTCAACAATTTCGTGACGTAACAGTTTTGCGTTGAGAAGAACAAGCATTGAAATGCATACAAATTGTAAACAGAAAAGAAAACACTTTTTGAAATTCCCAAAATAATATTAATTCATTCGTCTTTGCAGGAAAATTTTCAGTGGAATGTTTAGAATATTGTAGCGAGAAAATATGTACATACATATATAATTAGTTTTAGGCACATCCACAATAAATAGAGTAGCATGTGTGGAAATTGTTCAAATGAAGAAAACCAGTGTAAGTGTACTGTTGTATTTATTTAAATTTCTAAGCATAAATATATTAATTTTTTAAAATGAAATGTACAGTGGCTTGTTGTAATAATTATTATGCAATTAAAGGATCGAAAACGAGTTTTTTTCAGTTTTCCGGCCGATTTAAAAGTTGCCAAAAAATGGGTGTTATTTTGCAAAAGAAATGATATATTTAATACTAAATTAATAATTTCACAATTCTTTTATCATAATTTCATACATCTGAACTTATAATATTTGTATATATTTATATACAACACAAGAAACGTCTTCTCCATTTGAATCACAACTTAATAGACAATTTTATTATCAATAGGCTGATATACATATGTATTTCTTTAGAAATGATTCAAATCTTTTCACTCAACAATATTCAATCGCTTCACTAAAACTTTTCATTAAAATCGAAAGAATTAATAATATTTTGCAAATTTACAAAAGTGTTTACTTTCCTGTTTACAATTTGCAAGCCATTTGACAGTTTTTCACTCTTGTTCTTCTCAACACGGAACTATGACGTTTCGTAATGGCGGTCGTCGTAATCTTGTATTCTATCATTCTTGAGTAGGAATTAGTGAAGAAAAACCCTTTTACATGCACGAAGGTTCTAAAGTGTATTGCTTATTTGACTATTACTATCTAATTAAGTCCGTCCGTAATACGTTGCTGAAATATGATATTTCAACTTATGATGGAATAGTCACTTTTAAAGTTATTAAAAAACTTTACTTTGACCAAAGCAACACACATTTTAAAATCTGTCCAAAACTAACGGAGTCCCATGTGTACCCCAGCGTCTTGTCTTTGAAAAAATGTCCGTCAAACGTGCCACTCAAGTGTTTAGCAATTCGGTCGCGGCTGGCATCGAAATGGCTTACAGCCAAAATCTATTCGGCAGTCACGAATATTTAATAAAATGTATGTATAAAGCCTACGCAGTTATTTGTCAAGATCATTCATCGATCGATTTGACGATTTAGACTGCAAAATATTTGATACAAAAAATCCGTTAAAACGTTCACTTCTGAAAAATGATTCCGGGAAGATCCAACGCCTTTATGATCATATAGAGTTTTTAAAATCAATTAGGTTACCGAATGGTGTTCGGGTTAAGGGTATTGAAGGTTTTCGCAAAACACTTAGGGGAATTTTAATGTTGTCAGAAGAGCTATTTAGGGATCAAAGAGAATTAGATTTTATATTCCTTGGGAAGTTGAATTAGGATGCGTATGAAATTTTTTTTTGTAGAGTCCGAGCGAGTCAACGTATTAATACCCATCCGACTGCCCATGAAATAATATTATATACATGTGTATGTATATACAATATATTGTAGGTCGTCTAATATCTATGAAGATACTTAAGCAAAATTTTGAAAATAAGGAGGCGAATTGCGAGGATGATGATGTTAGTTTAGATTGGAATTTAGGCCCTGAAAATCGATCAGAAATATGAGCAACTCGCTCTGAAATCTTTTATTAATCCAGGCGAAAACTTCGTTGAAGAGAACGATGGAGCTGACGTTCAAATCAAGCGGAACTACAGAGGATATGGTATTTACCAGAAAATTCTGTGTAGAATTTATTGCGAAAAGTGCAAAACGGCAATGATTAAGACACAGAGTGACTTAACGCTCTGATGAGGGCCTTCGAATAGGATAACAGCTAGTTAAGGCTGGTCAATCCTAGTGATAGCTCTTTAACGAATATGCTCATCATTCCAATGTTCGTTGTCTAATGTTGTCCGCTATACAACAAAAACCCGAAAAGGTTTTTCCTCAATGGTTTAATAGAGCCGATGAGTTTTTTGCTCACAAAATAAAATTGTTGGAGTATTTAGGGACAGTACTGCTCTTTAAAAATTCAAAGTGGCTTGTTAAAGAAGAAGTACTTAGGGAACGACATCGGAAGCGCGATGAAAAATAAAAAAAAAAAAACTTAAAAATAAGTTACAAGTCAGAACCCTTTGACTATCGAACATCTTACTTTTGGGTAAGTGATGAAAGTGCAAAATAATAATATATTAACTTTATTATTATTTTGGATTTTTTATTTCTTGGTATCATGGTACCATAGTACCTTTCAAAGTTTGCCAAGACCACCCTTAGAACCACTTCAAAATATTGAAATCGCGGAAATTGATTTGAGTGAAAGTTTTTTCCTGAAACAAAATTCATTTGTTTATTTTTGCGGCTATATGTATTCAAAGTTTTTAAAACCTCATAGTTGTGAGTCCGATACCTCATTTTGAAGAAGAAACTGATTCTCGATTTCTTTTTTCTATGGAAAAAGAATATGAGGTCTGCAGTCTGGTCAAACCACCTGCAGACTTTATAAATTTCCTCGAAAAATTAGAGGAAATATTTTGCGAGAATTTTGATTCTTGCTGCCATATCCGTGGGTTTGCAAAATGTTTATCTGAAAAAATGGGACATGTAGAGCCGTTTTATTGCTGCGCCCTTCATTAGGATAAGAACGTATTTTTCAATAAAAATTATTAATAAACAGGCGAGCACAACTGCTTTCAAGCATGTGAAATTTTTATGTGTTGCACACATGTAAAATTTGTGTGAAGTCCTTTGTCCGGGTGTTTGTCTGAAAAAATCTTCATTGGTTGTCTGAGTTTTAATTTATTAACTTAATTTAATTTTGATATTTTGAAGTGCTTAATTAAATATTACAATAGGAATGCACACTCGTATATTCTTGCTGTTAGGCACATTCCGCATTTTTATACTCTCGCAACAATGTTGCTAACGAGAGTATTATAGTTTTGTTCACATAACGGTTGTTTGTAAGTCCTAAAACTAAAAGAGTCAGATATAGGGTTATATATACCAAAGTGATCAGGGCGACGAGTAGAGTCGAAATCCGGATGTCCGTCCGTCCGTCTGTCCGTCCGTCCGTGCAAGCTGTAACTTGAGTAAAAATTGAGATATCTTGATGAAACTTGGTACACGTATTTCTTGGCTCCATAAGAAGGTTAAGTTCGAAGATGGGCAAAATCGGCCGACTGCCACGCCCACAAAATGGCGGAAACCGAAAACCTATAAAGTGTCATAACTAAGCCATAAAGAAAGATATTAAAGTGAAATTTGGCACAAAGGATCATATTAGGGAGAGACATATTTGGAAGTAATTTCTTTGGAAAAGTGGGCGTGGCCCCGCCCCCTACTAAGTTTTTTGTACATATCTCGGAAACTATTATAGCTATGTCAACCAAACTCTATAGAGTCGTTTCCTTCAGGTATTTCCATATACAGTTCAAAAATGGAAGGAATCGGATAATAACCACGCCCACCTCCCATACAAAGGTTATGTTGAAAATCACTAAAAGTGCGTTAACCGACTAATAAAAAACGTCAGAAACACTAAATTTTACGGAAGAAGTGGTAGAAGGAAGCTGCACCCAGGCTTTTTTTAAAAATTGAAAATGGGCGTGGCGCCGCCCACTTATGGACCAAGAACCATATCTCAGGAGCTACTAGACCGATTTCAATGAAATTCGGTATATAATGTTTTCTTAACACCCTGATGACCTGTACGAAATATGGCTGAAATCGGTTCACAACCACGCCTTCTTCCAATATAAAGCTATTGTGAATTCCATCTGATGCCTTCTTTGTATAATACGAGTATAAACATTAGGAACCAATGATGATAGCGGAATAAAACTTTACAAAAATACGGTATTTGAAAAATATGTAAATGACGTATTATGAAATCTCGATTATCACTTTACCATGCGAGAGTATAAAATGTTCGGTGACACCCGAACTTAGCCCTTCCTTACTTGTTTATGATAGGACCCTCCCCATCCCACCACATTTCATTTGAAAATTTTCAGGCTTTTGTTAGATTTCCACTGTTGGCATACATATAAAATATTATTATATATGTATGTATTTTTATACATACATACTTGTACATATTTATTTTATAATATTTTTCTATAAATGAATTGTTTTTGTTACTGTTAATTTATTTTCTGTAAATATTCGTTATTTAGTTTTAAGGTATATGGGTGCAAATAGTCCTCCGGGGGAACGACATCGGAAGCGTCCAAAAAAAATAGGTAACGCGCCTGGTTGAATACCTCATGGTGGTGTGGAAAATGCAATATAGGAACAAAAATATGTAAAAAAAAACAATAAATAAAATATACTGAAATAAAACATTTTGTTATAATTTACTTTTTATTTGGGCTTATAATTATAAAAGCGGTAGAAAAAGGGTCCGCCAGTTTTGCTGTTCACAAAGTAAAACTAAATGCAATAATGAAAATAAAAGTAATTAACAAATAACTGCGATAAGTTACATACTTAACCAAATTACATTTACTTGTTTTTTAAAGCTTAATTATCAATTTCCACATCGTTCATAATCGAACATAATTCACTAGATGTAAAAACGCGTAGATGCAAATGTTTTTTTTTAAATCGCTGCTTAGCCACCAACGCCACCAACTTTCATTTGATGAGTGTTTTTATTATTTGCTTGGCTGTTGTTAGCGTTGTTGCCATTATAGTAGTTTATGCAAGCATACGTAGCTCTTCCCGATGTTCTATCCGTTTTGATGGAGCTGGTTCCTCCCGCTCTCCCAATTCGGCATCATAATATTGCGCAGCACGATATTGTCGCAATTTCCATGTTATATGCTCTTCTATGGAGGTCAATTGTACATCCAAACGACATCGGTGCGTTTCATATGTAGCTCACCAATAGGTTGTCCAGGACAGATAAGCTCAGTGAACTTGGCTTTCAACAGGAAGGTTGGATCCCAACGCATGTCATAACATCGGTATCGCTACCATTTTTCATCTTTGCGCATAACACGATGAATCCATTCCACTAATTCGCTCATCTGGTAACGCTTTGGTCTGCAAGGTGGGTGTTGAGTGTTTAGCATTATGGAAATTCAATTTTGCTCAAAACCTACCTAACAGCTTGATAAACCTGACCAGCAGTATCGCTATCCTAAGCGCAATTGACAATAGCTTGTGCAACATCCGAATGTGCTCACCGTAGTATTTGCTCTTCAAAAAGTTTCTTCCATCCTCAAGCACTAAGCTCATTGGTTTGGGACTACCGTTTAAAGCAAACAAATAAACAAACGTTCTACACTAGCTTCTTTGCTGATTCTATAATAGAAAATTTTAAAATACATGGTAAATCTTTTGAAATAAAGTTTAATTTTAGCTTACCTAGCAATGCGACGGCAAAAATATAAATATGGCTGTGAATGAGCATAATCTGGACCCCACTATTCGGCATGGTTGCTTAATTGTTCGTAACATTTTTCTGTGGTGAACATTTATTAACTTACCACAGTTAAAAAGAGGCATAAATAAAGAAATTAATTTCTCTAATTCCATTAAATTCCGTATTTGCTCATATTGTTTTTTTCTCATCTTTATAGCATATCAAAATATTTTTTTTTTTACACAAATATATGTTAAAATGAAAATTTATATCAAAAAAGTTTTACACTTATGATTGTTTTATTCAAAAGTAATTACAATACTTTTAAAGTTTTTATTTTGTTGCTATAGTGTCCCTAGACATCGTTGTATGCTCCCCACTCAATTTCTAGTATATTTCCGGATATTTAACCAATATTTTTGGGACAACTTTTCTATAAATTTTAAGAAAATAACACAATGCAACCATTTTCCGGTTAAAAGTCGGCCATCTTGGATTCCAATAGAAACTCAATCCCTGACTCCCCTTGACATTTCTACAGTGGCACCACTCAGCTGTGCCTTTGTTTACATAACATCAGCTGATAGTGACCTAACTCCTCTTCTACCGTGGATGGTACGATCACGAACGACATGCGTCTTTCAATCGTTTTTTTTTACTACCGTTTTTGGGATTTTCTATTGTCACTATTGACAATTATGTTTTCTCCTTCGCACTCATTCAAATAATGGAAGAAATGAAAGAAACTTTTTTTCATCGCATTTAGGTAAGCAAAAAATAACCCGAAAATGTGCGTTGATGTTAGTGCATAGAGAAAAAATGTGTAGTTGTATCGAAATATTTGACACAAGTGGGTAGCCTTGGTTGGCAGGGATGATGATGTTGGAAGAAATGAGAATATCTTTTTTTCACGCATTTGTAACCCAAAATGAGTTGATGTTAGTGCATTGAGAAAAAATTTGTAATATTTGACACAAGTGGGTAGCCTTGGTTGGCAGGGATGATGATGTTTGAGACGATTGTAGAGCAATATTTGTAATTTTTAGGGCGACATATTTACATGTGAACGCATATAAATATGTATGGTGTGTATGTATGTATATCATTTGTGTGGGAATTTCATGAGCATATACCCATCATCGCAGTGGGTTTTGCCGCCGGTTTTAAAAACATACGATGTAAAAACGGAGAATACGCAATCTAATGATATGTCATTTGAAGAGGTTGGAAATCCAAATGACATATCATTCGAAGAATTCGAAAAATATTCACGTCTTCATGAAATAGAAATAAAGTGCAACGATGAAGAGAATATCTCTGTTTGCGACCACGAGCATTACGCTCGAGTAGCTAGGTGGTTTCAAAATAATTCTTTGAAACAAGCCAAAAAAAATTAAAGAGCTGAAAAGGAGAGTTTTCTTATTGACAAGAAAATGTCAAGCTCTAGAGTAAAATATATTAACAGGAGATGCAAATGAGCATGCAATTACGTTCGCAAAAATGATTGTGAAGAAAAAGAACTCATACAAAGAAAAGGAGAAAGCAATGGCATTGTATATGAATGAGATGTCGTCTAAGCCATATAATTTTATGCGCGACGATTTGGGGTTTGCATTGCCCCACCAAAAAAAAAAAACATTTTTGCGTTGGCGTCCAGAGCAATTTAAACACCTCCGAGGAATTGAAGGCTTAAAATTAACTTTTAAAACAATACGTTTTTATGCGATCAGGGTCCCAAAAATGCCAGATTGAGGCTAATATTGGGCTACATTGCCGAAAAAACCATATCTTTTACCACAACAAAAATAAAATTACCAAAGGACTGCATCGAATAAAATTGTCCGTTAAATTTTTTTCCTTATCGTGCAATTAAAAATTTTAAATAAACGAATTTGTATCTTAGTAGCTCTGAAATAAATGCAAAAAAATATTATGTCTGCGTTAGGTCAATAAAAATTTATTTAACGCGAAAATGGCAAGCGAAGTTTAGTGCGCGAAAAAATTATCAAATTTTTTCAAAAGAAACCGCGGTGGTCGTTTAAGAAAATTGCCAAAGAGTTAAGGGCTAACCCTAAAACCATTTCTCGCGTTATTAAACGCTTTAAGGAAGATGTGCGTGTTGACAGGAAGAAAGGTTCTGGTAAAAAGACGGGGCCACATGATCGGGAGAAAGCGAAGAACGTTGTTACCATTTTTAAGAAAGACCCAAGCATTTCGGGCAGGAAATTGGCGAGGAAGACTGGCAGCTCAGAATCTTTCGTACACAGGACGAAGAAAGAATCTGGGCTGAAGACGTACAATGTACAGAAAGTCCCGGATAGAAACGCCGTAAAGAACGAAACCGCAAAACAACGAGCTAAGAAGCTACGTTTTAGCGGACTTTTCTCAGCTACCTGGACAGGAATTTTATACAGCCGATTTTCGAGCAAATGTTGACAAAATTTCCAAAGAAATTTCTTGTGTGGCAGGCAATATGCAGTTGTGGCAAAAGGAGCAGCTCCTTCGTTACTTCGGGTACAATCAACAGCGAAATATATGTATGTATGTATGTGAAGGAACGTTTACAAAAGAGATTGCTATAGAAAAACTTTAAAATCGAGAAAAGTGTCCTTATTTGCTGACCTCGCTTCATGTCATTAAGCAAAACAGCCTTAGAGCTCCAACGGAATGGAGTGATTTACGAAAAGTCTACATACCCCTGTGTGACTGTATGTACAATGGAAAAACAAAAACCCACCTAACTGTCAGAACTAAGGCCGATTGACAAATAACTTTTCTATATTTAGTAAAAGGAGATTGAAGGCACAGAAAAAAGTTACCAAAGACCTTCATAATAATATTTTATTCAATAAGACCAAGTGGTCTTCAGCAGCTATAATCGAGTATCGACTACTATGAAAAAGTTCCCATTCCTCTAATGGTTTTTTGGGTCCTGTTTGAAAAAATAAAAATATTTATTTAACACATAATTCTTGGTTTATTCTTCAGTTTTTTAAATTTAAAATAAATGTTTTATTTAAATATTTTAGTTTATAAAAATCAGACAACTGGTTTAAAAGATCTTTTCATTTTTGTAACGGACAATTTTATTCGACGCAGTCCTTATATGATTTTCGACTATTGCCATTTGATAAAATGCATGCGCAACATGATCCTGAAATATGACACCGAAACGCAAGATGGACTGGCATCGTTTAAAATTGTACGAAAAATATTTGCCATAGACCAAGGGAATGTTAATTTTAAAATGTGCCCAAAATTAACTTATTCGCATGTATACCCCGGAAGCTTGGAGAAAATGTCGGTGTCAAGAGCTACACAAATATTTAGTAATTCGGTCGCCGCGGCAATTGAGATGGCAATAAAGGAAAATTTGTTGGGCTCCGATGAGTACTTAAAAAAGTGCGCCAAAGCAACCCAACCGCTGGTGAAAAGAATTAATGATCTGTTCGACGAATTGTATTGTAAGACGCTTTGCAATCCAAATCCGCGAAAATGGCCAATACAAAAAGGTTAGCAGATTAAAACATCACATTGACTATATAGAAAATATAAAAAAGCCAAACAATCAAATATTGTGCCTGGACTCGTTTGTGTTTACGATAAATGCACTGATTGCACTGAGCGGCGATATAATCGATGAATATTCGAATGTATCATTTATGCTCTTAGGGAGAATGAACCAGGATGCATTGGAAAACTTTTTTTTATAGGATACGCGCAAATTTAGGATGTTATTATCATCCATCGGCACGCGAGATCAAATATATTGTTGCAAGGCTAGTGTCCATGCATATATTGCGACGCAACTTCTCGCAAGCTGGCAGCAATTGCGAAAAAGACGACGATGTAAACCTTGACTGTAATATTGGCCAAGAAGACGACCTTAAAGAAAATTTAAAACCGTCTGAGCAACTTGCCGTGGAACAAATATGTATTCGAGATGAGCACTTTGCTGAAACCGAAAAACCAGCCGAGAAACAGGTTAGTCGCTACTACACTGGATATGCCATATGCCAGAAGGTTTTCTGCAGACCAAAGTGCGAAAAATGTACGTATTTAATGAGAAGAGTGATAACTCTTTGGAAGCCTCATCGGAAGCCCTTATAAGGTCTAAAAATTATAAAAGCGCAGACGACCTAAGGCTGGTTAATCCCGATGATAGAGTTTTCGAAATAAGCCGCCTTCAAATGAGCTGATATAAAGAACTCTTTTTAGAAAATTCATGCAGAGTGTGTATAAAATCGATGATTTTAGCCCAGATTACTGCAATTACCAAACAAAAATACCGAGAGTGGTATAGCGAGGCTGGAGCAATCTCCAACATAGGCATCAATTTTTAGATTTTCTAGTAACAGTTTTACTGTTTAAAAATGCGAAATGGCTGGCTCACTTACAGGAAGAATCTTAAGCAAGGAATACACGTACCAATTATTGTATCAACTTCAACGAGTTGAACAACTGATTGCTAC